>NC_080163.1:55359804-55544804 GCF_950295315.1 Erinaceus europaeus | reverse complement strand
TGGGTGATGGCACCTAGCTGAGTGTACATATTTCAATGCACAAGGACACTGCTTGGAGCCCCCAGTTCCCACCTGCAGTGGGGAAGCTTTACAAGCAGAGAACCAATACTACAGGTGTCTTTCTGTCTATTTCTCTATCTTCCCTTTCCTTCTCAGTTTCTCTGTTTTTATCCAATATGTAATTAAATATATTTTTTAAAGAAAATCCAGAGAAATTAATGAATCCTGCCCGTAGGATTCATATGTACCCATTCTGTCTGTAATGTTAGTTAATTCATAGACCTTTTAAAGCATGCCCAGGAATGATGGATTATAAGCACCTAGCCTAGGTGATCTACCAGGACCTGTCCAGGGTGGCATGCTAGGACTTAAGTAGGACACACACACACACACGCGCACACACACACACACACACACACACACACACACACACACACACACACACACACACACTTTATAGACAAAAATGGAGAAGTCTGGAGAAGAAGAACGTGGAAAACTTAAAATGGATGGCTAATTTATTAGTAATTCATCTACTTATTTTCTTTTATATTTGGTCATCTCAGGGATTTTATCACCTCATGAGGCATTTTCAGATAGAAAGAGACAGAAATAGAGAAAGACACCAAAGCACTGAAGGTCCCCTTAGTGCAGTGGGGACCAGATGGGTTATGTTTTGTTATAGCATGCAAGTGATAACTGTTACAGTTGGTGGCTTTTTGAAACCACCTAGTTCAATTCATATGTGTGTGTGTGTTCTTTCTTTCTTTCTTTCTTTCTTTCTTTCTTTCTTTCTTTCTTTCTTTCTTTCTTTCTTTCTTTCTTTTTTTTTCTTGGTTTGGGGCCTTGTCCATACACTATTTACCTACTCCCAAGACAATGTTTCATTCTTTCTACTTCTGATAAGAGCTAGGGAGAAACATCACAGCACCAGAGCTTTTTTCAGCGCTATGGCACTCTCTTGTGGTACGCCTGGACTCAGACCCAGTTGCTCTTCTATTCTGTGTGCTCTCCTTCAATCCCCAATTCTTCTATTTCATGAAGAGAAGACTAGAAAATAGAGGTACTTAACCTGATGTGTCCTAACTCACCAGTGCCAGAGTTACTTTCTGATGCTTTCCTTTCTATCCTGGGAAAACTTGACAACTCATATGATTCCAGAGTCAAACTACTGTCTAGTGCAAGAGGAGACCTGTCTCCTCAGACAAGACCTGGTGTCATTATTTGCTGCATTCACTTAGTTCTCTGACACCAGCTGCTTCTGCTTATGAGTATGGAGTGATTCAGGGAAGTTTGGACACCAGTGGGTATGATTTCTACAAAAGCCATTTGTAAGCACCTCTGATCCTTTCTGGAAATTAGTCACCCTAATTCTAATTACGAGTTTCTTATGACCCTGATGTCTATGACCGGATGCCCCTCCCAGGACAGGCATTTCAACCACCCAGCTTCAGTGCCCAAGGGCTGCTTGATAGCACCATTCCCTGAAAGAATAGAGCCTTTGGTGGGAGAGGATGTTCAGAAAACCACCTGATCATCTGATTCAAGGCATGGAAGAAAGAGGAAGTCCATTTTAGAAGCTTCTGCTGGCTGTTGGGGAGCACAGGATGATCCCATAAAGACTGAGGTTAGCCATGCTGCTGAAGGAACTGAATTCTAGAGCTGAAAGAGTGACTTGAGCTGATTTTGCCTACAAAGAAGCAGGCCTTTTCCTAGAGCCCAGAAAAGGGTGCACACTGTCCACCCATAATCACCTCACTGCCCCTCAAGTTTCTACTGACTGACTACCCACTGAGAGCATTGGACCCAACTCTTTGAAGTACCCATCAAGTCACTCAGTCTCTCCAAGGTAGGTCTTTGACATATAACTATTTCAAGAAAGGATGTCAATACTAACTGTAGACATTACTGCTAAAGAAGACACCAGTGATCTCATGAATGCCCACCATCTTTACTGTGAGTGTGTGTGCCAAGTCAAGGGTCTGTCAAGAAGTCACACCTAAACCTTCTGACTCTTTGGAAAGGAGTGGTGTCATAGTGACCAAAGATGCAACAGTCATCAACCACCAGACATGAAGAAGAACAACCAGCTCATGATGTCCAACTCTCCAGTTCCTGGAAAGATAGGGTGAAGGGCTTATCAAGGAAAATAAATGACCCTGCTTGGTAGTCTGAATGTATAGATGATGTTGAGTCAGGAGATATGATGATACTGTGTTGTAGAATTCTTGAGACATCTGTTGTAACCATCCCCTTACTTATACATAATATAACTACAGCAGGATCCAGGCCTAGGAACAATTCTCAGAGCAACTTAGTGGCTGTTTTTTGTATTCAAGTCCTTTCCAAACCAGAGTTATCACTTTGACTCATTAATATGCTTACCTGAAATTTAAGACTAACTGTTTTCAGTTCTGTTGCAGCAAAGGCCAACAAGCTGGGGGAAGGAGCTGAGTGGATATTGGAGACCCAGTGCAGGATGGTGGAGGAGGAGGACCTAGGTTGGTGGTGGAAGTGATGTGTAGACATCTATCATAGAATTATGAGAAATTTTACCCATGTGACAACAGTTGTCACAATTCTAATAGTAATGCAATTAAAAAGAAGCAAATAAATATTAGATTTTTAAAAATATTTATTTTCCCTTTTGCTGCCCTTGTTGTTTTACTGTTGTAGTTATTAGTGATGTTATTGATGTCATTGTAGTTGGATAGGACAGAGAGAAATGGAGAGAGGAGGGGAAGACAGAGGGGGAGAGAAAGATAGACACCGGCATACCTGCTTCACCACTTGTGAAGTGAATCCCCTGTAGGTGGGGAGCCGTGGGGCTTGAACCAGGATCCTTAGGCAGGTCCTTGCACTTTGTGCCATGTGCACTTAACCCGCTGCGCTACTGTCAGACTCCCAGAAGCAAATAACTCTTAAGTTTTAATTTGTGTAAAATTAAATAGAAAAGTAAAATAAGCACCATTTAAAAACTTGAAAAAATTTTTGTCACTGCTAAAGTTTTATAGCATTGGACCATTTTCAGATAGAAAGAGAGAAGACAAGTGACAGAAGGAGAGAGAGAGAGAGAGAGAGAGAGAGAGAGAGAGAGAGAGAAAGACAACATGGTACCAGAGCTTCCATCAATGCAGTGGGAGCTGAGCTCAAATCTGGATCTAGTACATAACAAAGCAGGTAAATTATCCAGTTGAACTACCTTACTTGGTCCTATGCTATTTTTGACACATATTAATTTTGCTGTTCTTAATAAGTATATACTAATCATTTTGTATTGTGTAATGTGGATGACACAGAGATGACACAGGAACCAAGAGGCATGGACTCATTCAGTCTTCAGAACATGATCTGAAGAGAGACTTACCTTTATTCTCTCAATAGATGAAGAAGAGGAGACTTAGATTGAAATGCTATGCCTGCAGCTAAAGCAGGGCAGGCACAGAGCTCAGATTCAGGGCTGTTTGACAAATTTGGTCCCATGTCCCTCATGTTTCCTTATTGCTTCATTGTTCTCTGTCATGTTTGCTCTGCACCAGGCCTCAAGCCTAAGGCTGAAGAAGCTTCTCCTTCATATAAGCACTTTTCATACACACATCCTTATTCTGAATCTTGTGATGTGTGTCATACCTTCTGGAGAAGAAGCTGCCTTAGTCATATGTTAATTTCCACCCCAAGTGGAGTACTCTGACTCCTGTGGTGAATGTGCTTGGTATTTGAAAAGGTCATGTTAAAGATTTGGTGGGACCCAGAAGAATTGAGTTCCTAGAAAACCCCTGGAAAGTGCTGAGAGATATTGAACAAGTGACTTGGATTCTTCTGGGAAATGAAGTCTGTGTGACACTTGGCTAGACCCTCAGAGTCAGACTAGAATTTGATGTGTTTGGGGTCCTTATAGACATGACAACTTCTCTGAATCTCTCTTTCCTAATTTGGCAAACAGAATATTTTAGAGTTTGCCTAAGATAACATTGTTCTGAAAGTTATCCTTGTTTGGAAGGGATTGTTCTGAAGATTTGTTAATTTATTTATTCATTGTTGTCAGGCTTTTTCTAGGGGCAGAGTTTGAACCTACAGGATTCCACTGTTGCCAAGGGACTCATCCTCCTTGCCCCCACTTCTGTTTCTTAAGATAGGAAGAAACAGAAAGGGGGAGAGATAGATGGGAGAAAGAGCAGGAAGAGAAAGAGAGACACTGTAGTTCCATTCTACAGCTAGTAAAGCTTTCCCTGTGCAAGATTCGCCCATGAGGCTCTGGGGGCTCAAACCTAGTCATCAAGCACAGTAGACTATGTGCTCTGCCAGGTGAGTTATCAGCTGGCCAAGAAGATTCTAAAGTTTAAATTCAATTTTATTATTATTATTATTGTTATTATTATTTGTCATTGCCAGAATTTCAATTCTCCAGACTGACATTTTTTGAGACTCAGTGACAGAGGGAGGGAGGGAAAGACCATAGTAATAAATTTTCCTCAGGATGGTGGGAGATCGATTTGAACTTGGGTTACATGCTTGACAATGCAGGCACCGTATTAGGCAAGCTATCTCACCAATCTAAATATATTCTTATATAAAGTACTTAGCTCACAGTTTTGTTCACAGCAATAAAGTACAGTAAATGTTCAGCAAATAATGGTCATGATTTTTCCTTGTGTACTTTTTTTTTCCTTGTAATAAATGACAAAATCCCCAATTATTTCTTGAGTGCTTTTATATAGCAGGCATTGGGTTAAAATGCCTGTATTCCTGGTCTCACTTTAGGCTCTAGCTGACCTTAGAACAGATCCTATGAATACCTACATTTTAAAGACAGGGAGACTAGGGTTTGGAGAAATGCAATCATTTGCCCATATTTTACCAAGGTCCACCAAGGGATGGACCTTGGACGTAACTGGTCTGACTCCAAGTTTCATGCTCTTCACCATCTGTGGTTCCAGGTCTCCTTTTGCCTCTGACTTGGCTTCTTCAGTATCTTATTTTCAAGTCCCCGCCCCCCCCCCTCTCTCTCCATTTATAGATGAGGGAACTGAGTTTCAGTGACTTACACATTTTGCACTATTGTACAAGAACACACAAAAATATGCACATGCATGTGTGCCTATAAATCCTCCCCAGGAACCCTTTCTTCTCATCTATGTACCCTACTTTTTTTCTGGGTTTCTTTCTTTCTTTTTATAAATTTTTATTTACAAAAAGGAAACACTGACAAAAAACATAGGATAAGAGGGGTACAACTCCACATAATTCCCACTACCAGATCTCTGTATCCCATTCCCTCCCCTGATAACTTTTCTATTCTTTAAACCGCCTGGAGTATGGAGCCAGGGCCATTATGGGATGCAGAAGGTGGAAGGTCTGACTTCTGTAATTGCTTCTCCACTGAACATGGGCATTGACAGGTCGATCCGTACTCCCAGCCTGTCTCTCTCTTTGTATCCTACATTTTTTCCTGGTTACTGCAGATTGAATATTAGAGACCATTCCTAAGTATCTTGGCTTTTACTTACCTCCTGCCTTGCAGACCATTTCAGCTGCTTCTGAGTCCCAGATTGTTGAATCACTTGAGTCTCTGTGAATCACCGTTGGGCCTTGACCCTCAGAACCCCCCAATATGTGATCCCTAACATCTACATGCTTGAAGGATGGTGTGATATATTTTTGGACTGGGAAATTTCCAGTGCGTTTTGGATCTACAGAGTTATTCCAGTAACCACACTGACAGAAATTAATATCTGGAAATGTCACTCTGCAAAGGCACTCAGATCTGAGTCCTTCCTTCAGGGTGATTCACAAGGCCACACAATCCTGTTGGCCAAGCAATGTTTCCCTCCCAGTGATTCCATAACGGAGGTGCAATTTCTGAATGTGTGGAAAGTCAGTGATATTCTCAGCAGTGTTTCCACTGCTTGAGAGGTTGTCTGGGGGTCAGAGCTCAACTCAGGGTACTTAGTGTTTGTGGTGTTCTAACAGATCACATCACTATTCTGAGCTGTGGCTTTTACTGTAAAATAAAAACAATAAATAAACACCTATATTACAAGGATGGAAATTCACTGAGTGTATCTAAAGCACTTAGTATGTGACTTAGAGTATTAGAAGTACCTGATACACTATGGCTATGTTGCAAAGCAACAAAAGCAAGTTCTTCCATGTCTCAACATTGTATGTTTTATGTACTATGTATGTTTATGAGTGTGTGATCGGTGGTTCTTTTTCTTTCTTTCATGGAAGGCACACTAGACCAAATGAATCAGCAGTGCAAATCCAAAGAAGAAAACAAAGGGATAACCCTTGAAAATCAGAATTATATGGATTACATTTTTTGAACCACGAGAGAAAACCCATCACCTGATTTAGGATTTCTGTGCCTTTTGCAGTGCCAGAAACAGCTTCACAATGCTTTGGGTGCATAACTATAACTCCCTCTTCTACCCCCAAAACATTCCTGTGATTTATGGGAAAGTTTTTTTTAATTATTTATTTTTCCACCAGGGCTATTTATTGCTGGTGTTGGATGTTCACCTAATCCAATGCACCATGATCAATTTTTCCTCTTCTTTTGTTCTCCTTCTTCTGTCTGTCATCTGTTTCTTTCTCACTTTCTTTAGAGATATAGAGATGAACTGAGAGGGAAAGGGGATAGAAAGGGAGAGATAGATACATACATACGTACATACATACATACATACATACATACATACATACGTAGCATCCCTTAACTGCTGAAGCTCCCTACCTATAGGTGGGGACAGGGGACTTGACCCTAGGCCCTTGCTCATATTAATATGGGAGCTCTATCTGGCATAATACCACCTGGCCCCAGAGATAGATTACTTTAAATGAGAGTAATTTTAAAAGACAGTCTCTAGAGCTACAGACCCACAGTCACAGACATTGTATTGATAGACAACTGTAGTTACCCCATGAATAACAAGAATTTGAATTGTCAAGGAAAATGTATACATGCATTTTCTTAAAAATAAATGGTATAACTTATGCTGTCAGTATGTACACCACACTACTGTAGATATATTTTCTCTCCCTTGTGACTTTCTTAACATTTTATTTTCTCTACATTACTGGGAGGGCTACAGTACATGATAACTGACAGATTATGCCATTGTTTTTTTTTAATTTTTATTTATAAAAAGGAAACATTGATAAAAAAAAAACATAGGATAAGAGGGGTACAACTCCACACAATTACCACCACCAGAACTCCATATCCTATCCCCTCCCATGATAGCTTCCCTATTCTTTATTCCTCTGGAACTATGGAACCAGGGTCATTATAGGGTGCAGAAGGTGGAAGGTCTGACTTCTGTAATTGCTTCCCCACTGAACATGGTCGTTGGCAGGTCAATCCATACTTCCAGCCTGTCTCTCTCTTTCCCTAGTAGGGTGGGGCTCTGGGGAAGTGGGGCTCCAGGATACACTGGTGGGGTCATCTGCCCAGGGAAGTCAGGTTGGCATCATCTTAGCATCTGGTACCTGGTGGCTGAAAGAAGAGTTAAGAAATAAAGCCAAACAAATTATTGACTAATCATGAACCTAAAGGCTGGCAAAAGGACATTAAGATTATTGTTCCATTGTTAAGACTTTATTCAATACCAGGCTTTTAGTAGTTAAGTTTGGGGGAGCAGTCAAAAGTTATATTAAATTTTTGTAGTGTTGGTGCCACTATGTAGTTCAGATCAAATGCAGTCTTATGAATTAGTTTAATTAGTTCAAAGCTTTTCAGACTTGACAGGAAAAAAATACAAACTTTGAAATTTAATATTGAAACCTCTCTCAGTCTATCATCTATTTATTTTTGTGGAGCTACAGCCTTGCACATGTATGGTAATACCACTCATAGGTCTACTTTAGAGATATATAGACAGACAGACAGACAGGCAGGCAGGCAGACAGATAGGGAGACAACAGCACTAGGGCTTTGTCCACTGCTATGTCACTCTTGTATCATGGTTCGAACCTGCATGGTGAGCTATTTCTTAGCTCTGCTTGTGAAGTATTTAAAATAAAATAAATTACTTGTTCTTCCAAGCCTATTGGAACCTCTGTTAAAAAAGAACAGAGTCTCACACAAGCATGCTTAAGAACCTGTGATAGAGTTCAGAGTCATAGAAATGTGTAAAGGAATTTCATGCAGGGCTTTGATTATTCATTGCTATGTAACAAACCACTCCAATGCTTTGTGACATAAAGTAGCACCTGTCTTGCTTTGGTGGGTTGGGTGGATTACTTTCCCCCTACTTCTCTCTTAGTGTCTCTTATATGGTTGCAGAAAGATGGTGGTTGGGCTGGAGTCATTCAAGACTCGTTGGGGTTGAGCATCTGGAATGTATTCCCTTAGGGCTAGAGTTGGTCATTTTGGCTGTCAGATGGGAACTCAGCTAGGGCTTTGGCCAACTTGCATGCCCAAACAGGGCCTCTCCATGTGCTGTTGAATCCCAGAGAGAGCATTCCTGGGAGTACAGTGGGGGTTACAAGGCCATAACAATGACCTTCTTACAGCTGAGCTTCAGAATTCATACAGTTACTGTGTTGCATTTTACTGGTTGCTTTGGTCCAGAGTGAGACTGCTTGGTGGCATGAATACTGAAATCAAAGATCCCACTGGAATTCATCTCTGGAGATTTGATGCTAAATGGAACTTTAGGAGAACAGATTGCACACCCATCTAAGTTCTATTTTTTCTCTGCCTTCGTAATTCTACTGCTCTGGGTGTAATTGTTTTCTCTTTTACTTTCAGTTAGAGAAAGAAAGAAGAGGGACACCATAGGACAACTCCACCATTTTTGGAATTTTCCTCTTGGTGCTCCTGTATATGGTGTTTCTGTGTGGTTCTGGAGCTTCAAGCTGAAACTGAAACTGTGTCTTTGCACATAGTAATGTGTAAGCTCCACTGTGTGAGCAGCCACCCACCTCCTAGGATAAAAATGTTGTTGCAGTTGGATCTTCACCACTGTAAGCTGACACATTCACACAGAAAGATCTAGAAGGATAAAGCGTGTGATGGGGGTTGGGCTTGAATCTGGGTCATGTGCATGAAAAAGCAGATCCACTATCTAAGTGAATTATCTTGCAGCCCATAGGAGAGGATATTTTTAAAAGTGTCAATAGAGAGGCAGAGAGGAAGAAGTGGTAGAGGGAGAGGGAGAGGGGGAGTGAGAGAGAGAGAGTGGAAGAGAGAGGGAGAGAGAGGGAGGAGGGAGAGAGAGAGAGAGAGAGAGAGAGAGAGAGAGACTTAGAGACTATAACACTGAAGCTTCCTTCATTGCAGTGGGGACTAGGTTTAACCTGGGTTGTACACATGGCAAAATAGCAGTGTTAAAGTAAGTTATTTTCCTGGCCCAGGAGAATATTTTTGATAGTTATTTTCATTTCCATGCACATGGTAGAAAAATACCTTATGGTCTGTTTTTCTAAAAGTCCAGCCAATTTTCTTGAATCTTCTGCCATGTAGCTCCCAGCATGCACACAGAGGCTTTTCATTATATAGTAGAACAGAAATGAACCAACCTAAGGGATACAGGAAGGATGACAGGCAAGTCACCTTCTCTGTCCCCAAGTGAGCATGCCAGAGGCAGGTGCAATTATGCTTACAGGCCCTCCTTGTGGCAATCTAGAGATGTGATGGAAGAGGGAGTGAATTCACCTTTGGGTGCATTGATGCATATACTTTCTGTGGGCTACAGAGATTTTTTTTTAATGAGGAAGCCCCTAATTTAAATATCTCTTTCAGCTTTTGGATGACAACTGGACTGAGGGACGTGACTTGGCAAACTTCACATACTAGTTAAGTAGTGTGGGAGTGACTAGAATTTTGTGCTTATGATTTTTAATCTGATGATCCTCCCTGGAATCACCCCACCTTCCTTGCTGTAAGGGTTCCCTTTGTTTCCTTTATGGTTCTTGGCATCTAGTTACTTCATTAGATGTGTATTGAGGCTCTCAGAAAAGTCCTATTAGTTATCTGGAGTGGGGAGATCAGTGGGACACCTGGGGGCCACATGGAATTGTTGAGATCACCCTGCTTTGCTCTGGCTCAGGACTAGAGGCTGGAGCCTCAGTCTGACCTCTCCCCAGATCAGTCCTGGAAGGGCTTCAACTAAAGTAAATAAGCCCATTTAGTTATGCACTGGCAAATGTTGTAGTATTTTTTCTGTGAATCTAGCGCTGCTGTGGACTCCAGAAGTAGGCCAGTGAACAAAAGTCCGAAAGGTTCTTATGTCTAGGGAGATACTCCCAATGATGACAAATGGAACCCATGTTTATTCAGAACAAAGATGGTTTACAATAATGCATTTTCTTCTATGTGTTGATGGCATAACTGACTCAATTAATTTAAACTTTAGAAGTATTTGATTCATATCTTTCTTCTTTCATTCTTTTACTTATTTACTTAGCCTCCAGGGTTATCACTGGGGCTCTGTGCCAGCACTACAAATCCACCACTCCTGTTGGCCATTTTTTCCATTTTTTTTTCTTTTCCATTTTATTCTATAGCACAGAGAGAAGTTGAGAGGGAAGTGGGAGAGAGAAAGATAGACACCTACAGACTTGCTTCACCACCTGTAAAGCATGCCCCCTACAGGTGGGGAGTGGGGGGTCAGGGGGGAGACATGAACCATGGTGTTTGCATGGGTCCTTCTGCATAGTACTATGTGTGCTTAACTAGGTGTGCCATTGTCTGCTCATTCCTCTCTCTCTCTCTTCCCTCTTTTTTTCAGTTTTTTTAAAATTGTTACCAGCCTTATCACTGGGGCTCATTACCTACACAAAGAAATCCTGGAAGCCACTTTTCCTTTATTATTATTTTTCATTTCTTTTTATTTTATTAGATAAGACAGAAATTAAGAAGAGGGGAGGAGATATAGAGTTAGAGAAAAAAGCAAGATACCTATAGATCTGCTTCACTGCTCATGAAGTTTCTCCCCTGTAAGTGGGGAACAGGGGCTTGAACCCAGATCCTTGTGCATAATAACATGTACAATCTGGTATGACACTGCCTGGCCCCCTGCTTCACACATTTTATTAAAAAAATCTTTCTGTGATCAGCAAAATAGCTCATCTGGCTGGTATGATGTTTTGTCATGTGCACAACTCAGGTTGGAGCCCAGCCCCCACTGTATTGATAGAAGCTTTAATGATGTGGTCTCTTTCACTCTCTCTGATTCTATTAAAAGAATATTAAAATATTTTTAAGATAAATTTATTTTAAAGAAAGATAAGGCAGAGCACCTAGATATCAGTGCTCAGCTCTGGTCTTTGGTGGTGCCAGGGACTGACCCTAGGGCTTCTAAGGTCACAGGGCTGTAAGTCTAGCATGCTACCTCTGAGACTCCCTCCAGATCTCCAATCATTTTTTCTAAACTGTAAGATGATTAGAATGATTATGGGGTCCAGATGTTAGGCAGAGTGTACACTTTACCAGGAGCAAGGACCCAGGTTTGAGTTTCTAGACAACACTTGGGAGCACTATAACAAGGGGAAGCTTTATGGATGGTAAAGCAGTGCTGTGATGTTTCTTCTTCTCTCTCTATCTGTTCCTTTCTGTCACCCTCTACCTGTCAAAATAATTTCTACTGGAGACAGTAGAATTGCCATGTACAACATCCTAGCAAAGCCCAGGCAGCAAAAAAGTTAAATTGAATTAAATTAATAAAATGATTGCAGGATGGACTTAAATGAAAGAATTTTAAGTTAGATTATTAAGCTCAGTGAATCCCATGGAAGGGATTCATGACTGAGCTAATTCACAATTATCCAAAAATCATTTCATGAACAATAATAGCTCCTTGGCATAGAACTAGAGTCTTTGAAAGCTCTGCCTCTCCTCAGAATTCTTGATATGACCTCATGCTATTGCATTGTCAATCTCGGCCCTTTTGGGTGTAACTGATGGAACAAGTTAACACTTGAAGCTGTGAGACAATGTGTCCCTTCGAGGAGCAAGACGGAGCAGGACTGAGATTACAGCATGGGAATGGGACTTATGCCTCTCTCACTGGGTTGCCTGAGTGATTCTCTGACTTTGGCTTGGCCTGTGACACACAGATGCCACACAAACAAATGGTTTAAGAATGTGTCAAGGAAGATGCCCGTCATTTAGTCCAATCCGTTGTAAGCATGAATAATTTGACTAAAGTTCATTTTTCTAGTCATCATCCAACCGGCATTTATTGAGGGACTGTTACATGCCAGGTCATATAACAATAGAGGTCTCTACCTTGACAGAACTTAGCATCTAATGGGACAGAGACCAGTACACAAAGAGTGAAGATCTAAGTTAGTGTTCTACCCCTCAGGGCCCTGCAAAGGGAGTGATTGTGGTTAGCTTGTGTGAGATGGTTCTTCCTCTGTGGTGGGACTAGCTACATAGCAGTTGTATCTGAACTGTTCAAACTGCCTAATAGAAATAGGCTTTCTGGAGTAATGAGTTCCTCGGATATGGGTCCAGAAGTTCTTAATTTACAGCTGGTCACTTTGGGTAACCTTAACCTGCCAGGATATCTGTTTCTTACTAAGGCTGTCCTTAAGACCTATGACATGGAGGGATATCTCAAAAGTTCTAATATTTAACTAACAGGTGATTTGTGTTGTCAGTTTTTTTTTTATCAGAGTTATTGTTGGAACTCAATTATTGCACCACTCCATGGCTCTTGCTGGGCATCTTTATGAGATAGGGGCAGAGGTAGAGTGAGAGAGGGCAAGAGAAATAGAAGAGAGGAACAACAGCACCACTCTACTACTTATGAAGCTTCCCCCACTGCAGGCACTCTCATGTGATAGCTAGGGGTTCAAACCCAAGTCCTCACAAATGACAATGCATATATTCTACTGAGTGAGCCATCTTCTGCCCCCATACCCCCATGCTATTAGGTTTTAAGAACACTGGAGTGGGGTAGGGAGATAGCTCATTGGGTAGGGCACTTGTCTTACCATGTGTGTGGCTCAGATTCAAGCAAGTATTTTAATTTCCTTTCAAATACCCAGGTCTTACATCTTTCCAAAACTACCCTGGCATTAAAGCTTTATGAATCTTACATTACAAAAATGACTGAATGATATGTTCAGGGGTATGCCCTCCTCCCATAGACTAGAGAACTTTTAAGCCTTAATGGAGGTATGACAATGCAGCTAGACCTCCCTAAAAAAAACAATGTACTCATTTGACAGTGAAGGCAATTACATAGCTGTGGGGAATGGGTACTTTGTAAGAGACTTTGAAAGTCTGTTATAAATTAAATCCATGAAAAATGAAACATTTTACACAAGTACCAACACTTATATTTACTATAAATAATTAATACCCTAATAAAATATTAAAAATATATCATTAAATGACACATTAAATATTAAAAAATAAAATGTTAAAAAAGTAAATGAGGGAGTCTGGTGGCAGTGCAGCATGTGGTGCAGAGCCCAAGGACTGGCGGGGGAGTCACTTCACAGGCAGTGAAGCAGATCTGCAGGTGTCTATCTTTCTCTCCTCCTCTTTGTCTTCCCCTCCTCTCTCGATTTCTCTCTGTCCTATCTAACAACAACATCAATAACAACAACAATAATAACTACAACAACAATAAAAAATAAATTAATTAAATGCACACCTACCAAATGACTTAGAAATTCCAATCCTTGTTGTAAGGAACACACACACACACACAGTGTAAAAAATAGTTTATAGTGGGTTTATTTATAGTTATTTCAAACAGGATGACCTAAATGTCTTTCAACAGGGGACTAGATAGATCAGTTTTGCAAATCCATGCACACCTCTGAGATTTTATGAGTTTGCCTTCTGTTCACCCTAATAAACTGAACATTGCAATGATGCAAATCATGTGAACTTTTGGGTTTCCCAGTGCATGTAAAAGTTATGCTTATACTATATAGTACCACTTTAAGTGTGAAATAGCATTATGTATAAAAAATCCAATGTGCACACCTTCATTTAAAATGATTTATAGGGAAAAATGGTAACACTCATCTGAACTTCCAGTGGGTAACAATCTTTTTCCTAGTGGAAAAAGTTATCTGGACGTTCTCTGCTGTCTGGTCAGTACGGTGGTGGGTAATGACTGGAGTGACTGTGGCAAGTTCTTAATGTACAACAAGGAAAATTATTACATTAACTCTTTCTTTCACACAAGATTTCTTTGTATTGTTAATACTGCTGGATAGCATATGCCCTAAAGCTTCTTTTGAATCTAGAGTCAGTCCTCCCAAACTCAATTGCTGCTTTGTCCTCTAAGTTTACATAATACTCTAAATCCTTTGTTGTCATTTTGACAGTCTTCACAACATTTTTGCCAAGCAAAAAGATTCTATCTTAAGGAGCCACCTTCTTTGTGTATCCATAAGAAGCAACTTCTCATCTGTTGTTTATGAGGTTACAAAAATTTAGTCACAGGTTTAGGATCCACTTCTAATGCTAGCTGTCTTGCTCTTCTTGCAACACCTGTGGTTATTTACTTCCAAGGAATCTTCAACCCCTCAATATAAGCTGTGAAGAGTGGAATCTATTTCTTCCAAATATATGTTGATACTCATATTCTGATCTCCTTCCCTGAATCTCACACATTCTTAATGGCATCTAGAATGGTGAATCCTTTGCAGAAGCTTTCAGTTGACTTCACCTAAAGTCATCAGAAGAACACCATCCATGGCAGCAATAGATTTACAAGACATGTTTCACAAGCAGTAAGTCACAAAAGCCAAAGTAGTTATTTGATGCATGGACTTCTGAATGGACATTGTGTTAAACAGGCAGTAAAGCAATGCCCTTCTTCTTGTATATCTTCATTCAGGTGACCAAATGCTTTGTTGGTGAGCTGTAATATTTTGAAAATAGTTTTTGTATGTGTCCTCCTGAGCAGCAGATATCAATATGAAGATATTCAGTTCAACATAAGCTGATGTTCTGTCAACCACAGGTTTTTTTTTTTCCATTTACAGAGAACAAACTATATAAATTGGTCCTGCTTTTTTCAGATTAGGAAGTGAGAAACTGACTTCAGTTTAAGTTCACCAACTGTATTCATGCCTAATAAGAGAACAAGACTATACTTTAAGCCTTAAAGTCAGGTTTCTCCTTGCTAGCTACAAAAATATTAGATGGAATCTTCTTCCAATAGAGGGCTGCTGTCTACATTAAAAATTTCTCTTTTAGAGTAATCATATTTAATTATCTTTGCCAGTTCTTTTTTGAATACTTATTATAGCTCCTATTTAGCACTTACTGGTTAATTTGGCATTTTATTTTATTTTATTTTTCGAGAATGAAAACAAACTTTATCAAATGCCTGTTTATTTACCAATACCCTTCCTACTTCTACAATATGACAGGTTTGTCTGTTTTTTAATTTTTACTTACAAAATGGAAATATTGACAAGACCATATGATAATAGAGGTACAATTCCATTCAAATGGCATTTTATTTTATGGAGAGGAATCCTTTCCTCAAATCTGATTTTTAGATTTAAATTTCCCTTCTTTAGCTTCCTTGTCCTTTTCAGCCTCCAGGGAATTGAAGAGAATGAGGACCTCTCCCTGGATTAGACTTTGCTTTAAGTGAATGGTGTTTTTGACTTAATCTTCTATTCAGACCACTAATGTTTTCTCCAGTAATTGTACTGTTTTACTTTCTTAGCATTTATATGTTCACTGAGCAGCAAATTTTAATTTACTCTAAGACCCTTTCTTTGGCATTCAGAGTATGACTAGCTGTTGGATAGGAGGCCAAACTTTCTGCCTTTCTTGGCTTCTAATATGCCTTCCTCTTTAAGTTTAATGATTTCTGGCTTTTGGCTTAAGTTGAAAGGTTCTTGCTTATTATTCCCTTTCATTTGAACATTTATAGATTTTGTAGGGTTATTAATTGGTATAGTTTCAATATTGTTGTCTATGAGGGAATAGGAAAATCTTAGGAAAGGGAGAGAAGAAGGAATGAGTGATTGTGCAACAGTCAGAACACACACTGTGTTTATGAAGGACAGGGTTTTACATGGACATGGTTCAGGGAAAATAATTACAACAATAATATCAAATATCATTTAGCACAAACTGCCATAGTAGATACAATAACGATGAAAAAGGTTTGAATGATTATGAAAATTATTAAAAGGTGATTGAAACAAGATGATCACACATTTGCTTAAGGGATGGTGCCACAAACCTTCAGTTTGTTAAAAGTGCAAAAATTTTTGAAGCACAACAAAGTGGAGAGAAATAAAACAAGGCATTTCATTAATATAGTAGTTATCTGCAGTAGTTATTAATGCAATCCTTATCTGAAGGAGATATATTCTAGGACTCCTGGAGATGCTAGGAAACATAACTAGCACTGCAGCCTCTCTGTAATGTGTTTTCTACTTTACATGCACATTTCTATGCTTTTAAAAATGTTATTAGTGTTTCAATATTGGCTCACAAAATTGTGAGATACTAGGGGTATAATTCCATACAGGTCCCACCACCAGAGTTCATTCACTCCATTGGAAACTCCAGTAGTTCTCCCAAGGCCACAGATATGGGCTGATTCTTTAACTATATATTTAAATCTATCTGTCTGCCTGCCTGTCTGTCTGTCTTTCTATCTATCTATCTATCTACCTGTCTGTCTCCCCCATTTTTTCCAATGGTCCTTCCTTCATTTCCTTTCTAGTTCACCTCTATACCTATTACTAATTTTGAGTGTCTTTCCTTTTTTCCTGTTCTCAGATGAGCCGAACAGTGCCTGGCTTCCTCTGGTGCTTTCTGGATTCACTGGATTCAAGTAATCCAGAGCCCTCTGGATTACTTCCTCTAACATTTACCTCATTGGGAGTATGGACCAAAATTCTTTTGGGGGCATAGGTGGGAGGTCTGGCTTCTGTAATTATTTCGCCACTTGACATAGGTGTTGGACAGTCCATCTATAACCCCAGTCTGTTTCTATTTCCTTAATTGGGTAGGCCTCTGGAAGGTTACAGGAAGTATTAGTGAGGTCATCTTCCCTGGGAAGTCAAGATAGAATCATAGTAGAATCTGTAACTTGGTAGCTATAAGGCAGTATACATACACATTTTTTACTAAATTTTATTTATAATTAGGCACATTTATAGATTAGCAGAAACTATAAATTAGACCAATTCTGTGGTCTGGAAGGTAGTTCAGTGGATAAAGCATTGGACCCTCAAGCATGAGGTGCCTATTTCAGTCCCTGGCATTACATATGACAGAGTGATGCTCTGGTTCACTCACTCTCATTAATACATAATGACGTGAATCTTAAAATACAAAGCAGAAACATTCTAACAATATAACGTAATAAAAGTTATGTGAATGTGGTCTCTCAAAATATCTGATTATACTTATTTTTGTATGGTGGGTGAATATGGGCAACTGAAATGCGGAAAGCAAAACCACAGATAAGGAGGGACAGCTGTAAAAAGCAGTTCCCATCACATGCAATGGTTTGGATGACTCTCAAGTGCATCATGTTAATTAAAGAGAGTGGTACTTGTAAGGTCACATGCTGTATGATCCCACTTTTTGTTTTTTTTCATTTAACTCTAAAACCTTTTAAGCTTTTTTAGGATAGGATTTTTAAAAATTATTATTTATTTATAAAAAGGAAACACTGACAAAACCGTAGGGTAAGAGGGGTACAACTCCACACAATTCCCACCACCAGAACTCCATATCCCATTCTCTCCCTTGATAGCTTCCCTATTCTTTAACCCTCTGGGAGTGTGGACCCAAGGTCATTGTGGGATGCAGAAGGTGGAAGGTCTGGCTTCTATAATTGCCTCCCTGCTGAACATGGCCATTGACAGGTCTTGTACTCCTAGTCTGCCTCTCTCTTTCCATAATGTGGTGGGGTTCTGGGGAATCAGAGCTCCAAGACACATTGATGGGGTCGTCTGCCCAGGGAAGTCCACTTGGCATCATGCTAGCATCTGGAACCTGGTGGCTGAAAGAAGAGTTAACATATAAAGCCAAACAAGTTGTTGGCTAATCATGAACTTAAAGGCTGGAGTAGTGCAGATAGAGTTGGGAGGCGGTGTCTCTGTTCTGTAGATAGCTAGAACGGAGACCGATAGGGCAATTTAGAAAGTCCATCTGTGGTTTCTGGTACTTGGAGTCAGGGGAGAGACTGGTGAAAAAGAGACATAACAGAAATGTTTGAAGCGTTGGACCAGCTCTGTGTCACTGGTGAGAATGGTGGTAGTCCAACTGTGTTCCTTTGTCAAAGCACACAGAGCTATATAACTAAGAGAGATGATTTATGGCATATTATACTTTCATATCCCTACTAACTGCTTCACACATGGTAGTAGGTACCTGTATATGTTTTTATTTTAAGATGTTTTGAGTGAATAGCTTTCCCTCAGGACAGTATCCTGTTTTTATACAGGCTCTTTCTTCCCCCTGAGGATATCACTTTGGATCGTACTTAATAAAAGCTCTATCAGTAAGATCTTCATTCACCAGATTTACTTGCTCAAATTGGATGCAATGAAAAAAAAAAAGCTTATAAATCATCAGTCGGAGCTAGGCAATAGTACAACTGGTTGATTGCACATGTTACAATGTGCAAAGATCTAGATTCAAGCCTCTGACCCCATCTGCAGGGGAAAGATTCAGAAGTGGTAAAGCAGTGACTACTTCAAGTCTCTCTTCCTCTCTCTCCCTCTCTCCTTTCCTCCCTCGCTTCCTTCCTCCTTCCCTCCCTCTTGCCTCTCAATTTCTTCCTGCCTCTATCCAATAAATAATAAATAAATAAAGCACTTTTAAAAAGAAATAATCAGTCAGGATTGGGTGATGGCACACCTGGTAGAGCACACATGTTACGATGCCCAAAGCCCTTTGGTTCAAATACCCACCTGTAGAGGGGCAGCCTCACAAGCAGTGAAGAAGTACTGCAGATGTCCCTCTTTTTCGGTTCCATTCTCTCTCCCTATTTATCTCTGCTGTTATAAGAAATAATAATAAAAAAATGGCCACCAGGAGCTGTGGTGTCATCATTCAGGTATTGAGCCCCAGCAATTACCATAGTGGAGGAAAAAAGAGAGGAAGGAAGGAAGGAAGGAAGGAATAATCAAGTAATGATTTTTTTTAATTACTTTTGTGGTACACATTCAGTATGTTTTCTGTTTTGCAAACTTTTAAAAAAGTGCTCTCTGTATAATCCATTGGAATTTCCACATCTTCACTCATTTTGAAGTCAAATGCTCTAATCACTGAGCCATACCCCTGATTTTGACCACATACAGATTACATACTTTGAGGTCAGAAAGGTGAGTGGAGCACAAATCATGGAAGGAACCAGACAGGAAGCAGCTTCTACCCTCTATATGTAAACTTTTTGAGGACAGATACTGGAAGCAAATTCACTTCTGGCACTGAGCACAGTTCTCAGAGAGCAGGAATATCCACTGACTCTCTAGATAAATAGGAGTAATCAATCCTTTGGGGACACATGCTGACAAATCCATTGCTATATCCCAATCTGAAAGGCCAAACCCTAGAAAAGTATGAAACAGTGCCCAGTCCAGGATGAGACACAAGACTGCGTCAGGGGTTTATCTCAGTCTCAGGGAGACACCATTTTACTCATTTACTTCTTTGCTGGCCTACCTTTCTCATGAGTCATGAGCCAAGGTGAGGCTCCTAGGGCCCTTCTCAATAAACTTTTCCAGGTTTTCATTAACCACTCTTGAATCTGGACATGGTAATAACACATTTATACTGTAATGGGCATGTTATAGGAAATAGAAGGTAAAAACTAAACTGACTTACATAATGAAAGCAACAATGAAAAAAGTTTATCAGAAATGTCTTTGTCTTGGTTCAGGTGACTTACAAAGTTCATTATTTCTAGAACCGGTTGATGGTACCTAAAGACATCAATCTTTTGGTGTTTTTACCTGCTTCCCCCATTTCTATGTTCATAAGAGTTCGTTATGGTGACCAGCAGTGTATTCTTTCTTTCAGCTTGAAGAGTATTTTGTTCTCTAATACTTGCCACAAAAGCATTGCATCTGACCATTATTGTGACAGGGTGGGATGCATTCTTTGACCAACTGGAACTCCAGGCAGATATTGACTGGGGAGAGTAGAGAGGACATGATACTCTATCCCTAAATAAAATAAATAAATAAATAAGTAGAATGCTGCTAGTAGGTGAATCAGTGTGTGTCCTCTAAATTCTGACTCCACAGAGCAGTTCAGTCTTCAGACATGTGGAAAGAGGAAGACGGTTGCTATACCTGGTTCCTTAGATCATCTTACCATGCAAATGGAGTCCAGAGGTTGTTTTCAAACCCTGTGTGTTTTTTTTTTAATTTTTTTTAATTTAAGAAAGGATTAATTAACAAAACCATAGGGTAGGAGGGGTACAACTCCACACAATTCCCACCACCCAATCTCCATATCCCGCCCCCTCCCCCGATAGCTTTCCCACTCTCTATCCCTCTGGGAGCATGGACCCAGGGTAATTGTGGGTTGCAGAAGGTGGAAGGTCTGGCTTCTGTAATTGCTTCCCCGCTGAACATGGGCGTTGACTGGTTGGTCCATACTCCCAGTCTGCCTCTCTCTTTCCCTAGTAGGGTGTGTCTCTGGGGAAGCTGAGCTCCAGGACACATTGGTGGGGTCTTCAATCCAGGGAAGCCTAGCCAGCATCCTGGTGGCATCTGGAACCTGGTGACTGAAAAGAGAGTTAACATACAAAGCCAAACAAGTTGTTGAGGAATCATGGACCCAAAGCTTGGAATAATGGAGAGGAAGTGTTAGGGAGGTACTCACTGCAAACTCTAGTGTACTTTTGCTTTCAGGTATATATTTTGCAGTAGTTTACAGATACGTGTGAACATATGCTCTCTCTCACAGAAACTGGTGTATATCTAGGTTTTGGGACTTTGTTAGAAAGTGAACCACCTGAGATGAAATTAGAGTATACTATAAAAGGAAAGGTCTCACCCAAGTAATGAAGCTGAAGGGTTTTCATTCCACATGTGAAGTCTCTGGACACAGTCTGAAGTGAAGCATATTGAGGTGGCAATCGTTGCTTTGGTTAGGTTGTGATCGGCGGATGCAATATTATTTGATATTGATTGGGAGAGGCATACGGGAAAGTGGGTCCTATCCAAGGGTTCCAGGCCTGGGGGAAGTAGGGGCTCTATAGTGGAGATGTGAGGTTCCTGCTGTCTTAGGGTTCAAAAAGACAATTGATAGTTAATGTTATCATCACATTAATTGGTAATTGGGTTAACTTTGAAAAGTCCTTTTGTTATGGTTTGCTGTACAGTATCCAGTATCTTGTATATAGCTGTGCTATTGGATGCTTCTAATCTACTTGGTCTAGGCTTTTGAGAGAGTCCACATATCAAATACACAGCCTATATATTAAAAAGATTCAGTTTGTGTCTTGAAAAACTTTGAGACATACAATTGATTTTCCCCCTCTCATATTAATTAACTACTGATTTATATGTCTACATTTTGCTAGGAGTGTACATAAACAACATTCCCACCACCAAAAGACTGTGACCCATCCCTCCCACCCACTCCCACCCCCCACTGGCCCAGGAAGCTGCATGTCTACCCCTCACCACAGGGTTTTTACTTTGGTGCCCTACTTACAATTTGGTCAGGTCCTGCTTTTAGTTTCCCTTTCAGATCTTCTTAGTCAACTTCTGTTGATGAGTGAGATCATCCCATACTCATCTTTATCTTTCTGACTTAGCTCACTTAACATAATTCCTCTAGCTCTGTCCAAGATGGGTCAGAGAAGGTGGGTTCATTGTTCTTGACAGCTGCATAGTATTCCATTGTGTATATATACCACAGCTTTCTCAGCCACTCATCTGTTGTTGGGCACCTGGGTTGCTTCCAGGTTTTAGCTATTATGAATTGTGCTGCTATGAACATAGGAGTACACACCTCTTTTTGGTTGGGTGTTATGGAGTCCTTGGGGTATAACCCCAGGAGAGGAATTACTGGATCATATGGAAGGTGTGTGTGTTTTTTTTTCTTTGTGCTTCTTGCTCTCTCTTTCAGAGTTGTTTTTCATTTGTGAGCTGGTCTGTCTTTTGCCAACCATGTTCCAGGTCATAGTTGTTGTCATGCTGTGGTCACCTCCTTCAGAAGAGGCAGAACAAGCATTTCTCAAAAGAAACTCTTGCTACAAAAAGTAAATAAAAGTGGTCAGGTGGTGGAGCACCTGGTTGATGCACATATTATAATGCATAGGGACCTAGGTTTGAGCTCCAGTCCCACCTGCAGGGGCAAAGCTTTGTAAGTAGTGAAGCAGGACTGCAGGTGTCTCTCTGTTTCTCTTCCTCCCTATTTCCCCCTCCCCTCTCAATTTCTGGCTGTCTCTAATAAATAAAGATAATTTTTTAAAAATTAAGCAAAAAAATAAATGGAGATTAAAAGAAAAGAAATACATGAAGGAAATTAAGATGCAGATGGCAAATGCTTTAACAGCACACATGCCACATCACATACAGCATGTGATTAAATTTCAGTAAACCTAAGCATAGATTGTTAAGATCTCAGAATAGAACTTAATACAATCTTTTAAGAAATGTAAAAAAAAAAATTCCACTTACCCTCCTTGTGCCAGGCCCAGACCCAGATCACTGAAGTCTAGGTTGATATGTGTCACAATTTTGTAATTCATGGATTTCTCAGTGGGCTCTTAGCTTCTCCTCATGTTTTTGCTACTATATATAATACTGCAAAAAACTCTGGGGGGGGCTTAGATCTCCTTTTAAATAAATGTTTTCATTACCTATTTCAATACCTATTAGTATTCTCAGTATAAGAATTGCTGAATTGTTTGAAAGTTACATTTTTTTTATGGATACAAGGCAATACTTTGTATCAGTTTCTTTTACATCCTTTCAGGAACATCTTGTGCACATGTAAAGACTACAATGGCATACTTGCTCCCTATTTTAAAGCACAAATAATAGCATTATATATACTCTGCTTTAAGTTTTGTTTTAATTTATTTTGTTCACTTGAGATTTTATCTTGGGAAACTTTTCATGTGTGTAAACAAATAGCATTCTATTCTTTGCAAAGAATTTCATTTCAAAGTATTTTTATCCCGGTAGCAGTTCATTTTGCTAGTCCTCTAGCCATGACAATTTTCACGGTTTACAATATTTTACTGCTATAAACAACAAATGAATTTCAACATGTCATTTTTTTTTGTTTGTGATTATGTGTGTAAGATAAGCCCCACAAATATGAAGTAACAAATCCGAAAGGGCTTAGCAGGTTTAGAAAATCGCATCTGATTTTGGGATCTAGCCCAGTGCACCTGGAATAGATTGGGTCATGGATAGATGTTACTTCCACAAGAATCATGTCCATGCATACTCCAATAATAGTTGAGGATACATATTTTTTCTGTTCCTCCCTAGTTTAGTTTATTATCAAATTTATATTTTTGAGAATTTGACAAAGTGAGACAGAATCTCAATATTTTTCACTTCCTTCTATAGAGACATAACATTAATAACTGACTCTTTCTTCCTCATTTCTTTTGGAGCCCTGTATCCAGGATGGATATCATTAGTCTCTTGATAATGATCTCATCTGGTACATGTCACTCAAAATGCACCATAGACATTACATACAGATTGGCCTTATTTAGCCATCAGATATTTCCTGAGCCTTTATCAGAGTTGAGACCATGGAGATAAAGCCTTCAACAAGATAGTCACATTCTGTATTTCCTGGAGTTTGTATTCTTATTGAGAAAATACTGAAATAGAGATGTGTAGGCTATTCTTCAATGAAATGTTAAGTGCTCTGAAACGTAGTATAGGGTGATATATATTTGGAGGGTGGAGAGGTTGGATGTGAGGACAGAGTGGTCTACTTCTTTCCTCCTCAGGATAGATAGGAGCAAATAGAAGGACATGAAAGTGAACAAAGTGCTTTCACAAACTGTTAATAGCAGTTTTTTTTTTCTTATTAGTTTTGATTCAACCTGTCCTATTTGCTTTAGTTTTATGAAGACAGAACTTTAAGATCATCACTAAGACTGCAATAAGGACAGAAAAAGAAAATCCAGTTCCTCTAATGGCATGGTGCTAAAAACACATATGTCAGTCTAGTTCTTGAGCCAGGACTCGGTGAAGAGAAAACACTCCCCGCCTCTTCATCAAGCTCTCCATAAACGACTCATTGTCTAGTGAAGGTTTAGAAAAATCCTATTTGGCTTTGGAATCTAGCCCAGTGGGCCTGGTGTGGATTAGATCGTGGAAAGAGCCCTGTTCAAGGATTAGGTACACTTGCTTCTCATTCCTGTCCTTTTCTGCCTGGGTGACTTTGGACAAGCCTTAATGAGAGATTTGAAGACCTGTGGACAGATAGCTTG
This sequence comes from Erinaceus europaeus, assembly GCF_950295315.1. Classification (NCBI taxonomy): domain Eukaryota; kingdom Metazoa; phylum Chordata; class Mammalia; order Eulipotyphla; family Erinaceidae; genus Erinaceus; species Erinaceus europaeus. The sequence continues at coordinate 55,520,415 of NC_080163.1, read as the reverse complement.
GTGGGAGCATACAATCAGCTTGTGCAGTTCTGGCCCTAACCTTTATGTGGCTCATGGTCCCCCTTTCAGAAACCAGTGTAACCCTCATCTAGAATGTCAGGTCTGTTATAAATACTTGAGTTCCAGTTTCTTCCTGATGGAGACCCTACTTAGTTCCTCCCCTCCCCATCTCTTTCTAAAGCTTTGATTTTATGAAACGGTCTTAGGCCTTCCAGAAAATTTTCTGCCATTGCTAGCTAGCTACCAAGCAAGAGATCTGAAGTCCACAAGATTCTACTATATTTTAAAAATTTATTTTAGCCTTTAAAAATTTTTATAGGAGGAATTAATCATTTACAGTCAATAGAAAATACCATTGTTGGTACATCTGTAAAATTTGTCAGTTTCCTGAAAAACATTTTAAACCCCAGCCTGGGTATTGTAATTAAAAAATAAAGAATGTTGTGGGAAGTAGCTCAGTGTGGGTTAAAATTTAGGGTTTACTACTTGTCAGTTCAGAAGTACAGAAAAGTATATTTTAGGTATGGCAAGACAGGCAATTATTGGCAGAGATATAGGGTACTCATCATAGCTGTTGAGGCGAGTCTTAGAGTTTACCAGCTAGCTCAGTTACACGTGTTCAGTTCCCAGGAGAAGCAGCCATTGGCGGGCACCTGGAGCACAGAGGAAAGCTGGGAGCCAGGAGAATGGAGTGCAGGAGCTGAGTGAACCGGGTCAAAGAAGGGACTGGATTTCTGGCTGCCTATAAGTCAAATAACTTGGTTTTCATAAGTCCATTAGACTGACTTCAGCCATATGTTAATTGTGTCCAAATTCCTCTTGAGAGCCAGCATGCAGTATCACAACACCTGGGTGCCCCACAACTATTATGCACAAGACTTTACTCTATCTTTCTGGACTCTCTCAGGTTGTTCTTTCTCTGGTTAACATCCCAACATGGCTTCTTCTCAGTCTCCATCTTGCTGGCATCTTTCTACCACCAACAGCTGCCCCTCGTGTGGAGTCAAGGCTGGCTACCACTTTTTTCCAACCTGGTCCAGATCAGGTTGGATGAGAGTAGTGGTTTCCAAGCTACTTTTTCTTTAAAACATGAATAAATGTGTACCCTGTGTGGAAACCCAAGGTGGAAAACAGACAAGGATAACTTAGGTTTATTAGCTCTTCCTTCAGAGAAACACACCACTGATTTCTGACTCTAGGAAGTAACACAGAATATGACAATTCACAGAACCCCAAATTTATCTCAAGACTCTGACATAGGTGATTTTCTAGGCATCCTAGAAAGCTAAGAGATCAAAAAACAGCAAAGTGAGTCTGGCAGAATTCAGTTTCTAGAATATATCCCTCTTGTGAGATGTCCCTGGGTGTGTGTCACTCTTACTTCAATTACAAAGATCTCAACACCCTATTATATTTCAGGCATGGCCTTTCCAAGAAATACCTGATCCTTAGGGAGCTCTCAAGCTCTCAGGCACTCCTGGGTTATCTGTAGTCATTTCCACTTAAGCCACAGTAGACATTGAGGGACTTTGTAGCTTTCTATTAAGAGTGGCAAATCAACAGACCTGTTTTATTGAAGGGTTTGTGTGCACCAAGATTTCTCTGCTTAAATCTGGGAATCAAGATGTGAACAATGTTGATCAATGTGGCCTCCCTTTATGAGCTTAGGGACTTGGACTTGAAGCAAAGAATCACAGAAGGTTCCTGAATGAATTCTAGCTCTCTGGCTATTTTCAGACAAGAGGCCAGAAGACAGGCAGGCTTTAGAGCTGCCCACTGCAATGATGTGAGGAGGTTAGAGATGGACCCTGACCTCATGCCTATTGTCTCCTCACAATGCCTTGTTTTACTTCAGAGACTTGGGTTAAAGGTGTGGCCTGGGTATGCACATGGGGAGGCAGTGACCTCAGCTTCCTGAGCCCAGCCAGGTTCTGTCACACCTCTAGTGAGAGATGTGTCTGCTTAGAGCCCTGGGTGGGGCAGGTAATGAGTTTCCACCCTCCACTGAGTGCTCACCCTCCCAATCTGTCGGCTTCTGCTGGTAGTGTGTAGCAGCTGTTTCTGTGTCTCATTGCCTGGCAAAAGTATTTTTCATGCTTCAAGGCAAAGTTTACATAGTGCCAGCCCCTTCATGGAGTCTGCCCTGATTATCTTGTCAGTTCCTCACCCAGGAGGAAGAGGTCATTTTTCTCTTTTCTTTTCTCTTCAAAAGCTTATTTATATGTTTAAGAGTGATAGAGAACATCACTCTGGCACATGAAATGCCAGGAATTGAACTCGGGACCTTACACACACAAGTTCAACACTCTACCTACTGAGCTACCACTTTCTTTTTCTGACCTCATATCATGCTTATATCTCCCTCCTTGTTTGTAACACCAGAAACAAATAGTGGATTCCTTGGGGGAGAAATATAGGTAAATTAGATCATTCATTCACCACATAGCTATTTAGCAAGCACCTACTATAGACCCAAGATTATCTTTGCTTTAATTGTTTGTTTTCAGATAGAGGAATTTACACAAACTAAACAAAAGAAATATTTTTAGATTAGTATGTGCTAAGATAAAAGCCCTAGGAAAATAAAATTAAAGAATTTTGGGGTGGGGTATGTGTACAGCAGGTTAGGCAGGTCAGTCAGGGACAGCCTCACTGAAGAGGTGAAATTTGAACTGAGTAATGAATGAAATTTGAGCTGAAAAGACTCCTGCCATGAAAAGAGCTGGAGGGTGAAAGGGCATTCCAGGTCAGTTGAGAGCAAGGCACTGAGACAGAAAAAAGCATGGTGTGTATGAGAAGCAGGAACAAGTGTGGGGAAAGTAACAAGGGACTCAGGAGACAGGCAGGACTTAGTGCTGAATGAACCATTGGGACCCAGTGAATTTTGTTTGGTTTGAAGATCTAGGGAGTCACCGGACAGGTTAAACAGAGGAAGGGTGAGAACTGATGGGTATTCATTTATTCATCTAGTGATGATATGTTTGCTTTCCATGTGACAGACACAGAACTGGGTGTTGAGAATGCAGGGAGAAAAAAATGCTGCCCTCTAGATGTGTGTTCAGGTCAAAGTTTGAATCACCCTGGACTGCAAGTGAACACAAGTGAACACAGTAAGGCCTAGGAAACCAATGAACCACCCACCGTGGGGACTTAGAAGCTTCCACAGCAGTGCACACCTACTACCTGAAAATCTTGATAAAAAAAAACCTGATGCTGTTGACTGGCTACGGAAGAAGGGCAAACGCTAGAAGAAGAGGTTTCCAAAATATTAACAAGCTTCAGGGTGATAATGCTGCCTCCAGTGGAAAAAACCTGGCATGACATGCACCCTCAGTAGCCCATTTAATTTTTATGGCATTTAAAAAAATTTTTTTTATTTATAAAATTGAAACACTGACAAGACCATAGGACATGACATTTCCACACAATTCACACCACCAGAGCTGCACATCCCATCCCCTCCCTTGACAGCTTTCCTATTCTTTATCCCTCTGGGAGTATGGACCCAGGGTCATTATGGGGTGCAGAAGGTGGAAGGTCTGGCTTCTGGAATTGCTTCCCTGCTGAATATGGGCATTGACAGGTCGACCCATACTCTTAGGAGGCACCTACTCACACGGTACCAGTTGAGTGATGTGAACTGGGCAGCCTTCTAGGCTCGCCTTTCTTACCCATTAAATAAAGATGATAATACTACAGTTTGTGTTCAGGTTTGTTGTTGTTGTTGTTGTTTTTGAAAGAATCAGTGGTGGTGCTGGATGGTGGTGCACCTGGTTGAGTGCACATGTTGCATTGCTCAAGAACCTGGGTTCAACACCCTGATCCCCATCTGCAGGGGGAAAGCTTTGTGAGTGGTGAAGCAGGGCTGCAGGAATCTCTCTTTTTCTCTCCCTCTATATGTCCCCCTACCCTCTTGGATTCTGGCTGTTTCTATCCAATAAATATAGATAAAAAAATAAATCAATTGTAAATCAAGCAATGGGCTTAACACACAGTCAGGGCTTAATATTTAGTCGCTTTTTGCTTTATTTTTATGTTTTTTTTTATTTGTTTGTTTTTGAAATAGAAATCTGGAGTACTCTCCACCCAGTTAGATACAAAGGACTGGCTTATCCAAAAGATAAGGTTAAAGGTTAATATGTTTAGCGATAATTAAACATGAATCTCTGGTGGAGTTTCCAGTGATAAGTTATCCTGTCTGAGGATATGTATGCACTGGGATCTGGGGACCTAATGCAGGAGCCCCCTTTTTATCTTGTACTGTAGACACATAGGCATGTATTTTGATCTCTTCTCTCTTCCTTTTTTTTGACTTCATGCTCACAGCCTATCTGTTTGACAATCAGCATGACCTCTGACCTGTCATAGTTCAATTACAAAGATCTCAGCACCTTATCCTATTTCAAGCATAGTCTTTCCAAGAGATACCTGATCCCTAGGGGGTCTCAAGAACCCTTGGGTGATCTATAGTTACTTCCATTTAAACAAAAAAGGCCACCTCCAAGGCCAGGTCACTGCTCCATTCACTAAGTCCTTAGATGCATTTTTAGATATTAAATTTCTGAAAGTGCTCCAAGTCTTATGGCCAGACTTCGTAGCTACTTAATAGAAGCAATCTATACAGCATTGGATAACTAACAAGCCACTCAGTTTTATGGTCTGATCTTGAAAGTGACATAGAATTGCTGTTATCCAGTTTCCAAAGGAGAAAATTGAAGGTGTTAGGTAATTTTCCCATTTTACTTGTATAGTAACTGTCTTCCAAATTTATTCAAATCCATTTACTCAACCAATACTTATTAAGCAGTCAATATGGACAGTGTTGTGCCCAGAAGTTCGAGTCCCGATCTCACACAAGGAAGACCAGCATCACATGTAATAGCAAGAGCCTTTATTAGCAAGTTTAAGCTTGGGCGGCCGACACCCTTCCACACAAAGGGAGAGTCTGCTGCTGAAGACACTGCAACATTGTTGCTCTCGGCTTTTTATAGTACACTGAACAAGAGCAGTTGGTTTCAGTTTAACGACTTTAACGGCTGTATTGGCTATAACGGCTATAACGGCTGTAACTGCTGTAACAAGGAATTGTTGGTTTCAATGTAAAAGTCTCTGATAAGTAACAGTTGGTTTCAGTGTAACAGTCTCTAAGAAGTAACAGTTTCTAATCTCCACATTCTAATCTCCACAGACAGGCCATGTGCTAAATCCCTGAGGGAGAAATATTGAGAAAATGAGACCTGACCTTGCATTGATAGAGCACATACTCTCTCAAGGAAAACTGACAGTGAATGAATGAATCAATCTGGCAAGTAACATCACTGATGTGATAAAGACTTTGAAGGAGAGTTTCGTGACTCTGTGGACATTTGTAGATAGCAGGGGATCAGACATGAAGTGGAAGGTTCCCTGAATTTGTGATCACTGAGCTGACGTTGAAGGATGACTAGATAGGGCCTTGATATTGACCTTTTTGATTTTATCCTGACAGTAATGTCTAGCCACAGAGGGTTTGAATTGGACTGATATAAGATGTATGTGTGTGTGTTTAATGTAGTATGGATTTTGTTCTACTTTTACTTATCCTACATCCAATACAGTTTTAAAGATGGGGGGGGACTGGAAAGATAGCTTAATGGTTGTGCACAAAAGACTCTCATGTCTGAGGATCTGAAGTTCCAGGTTTGATACTCAGCACCAGCATAACTCATAACTGAGCAGTAGTCTGGTAAAACAAAAATGCTAGAGATCAGATCTTTAGTGGAGGAAGATACCCAACAAGATTACACATGAGACTGGGTGACTCAGTCAAGACTATGAGCATTCACAGTATCTGCAGAGTGGAAGCAGTTAAGATGTTGTGTGTTTAGAGCCTCCTGAGGCTATTATCCAAAGATTACCACCATTATAGGGCCCCACTTGCTTTTTTATTTTATTGATGATTTAATATTGATTTCCCAAATTGTGAGATAATATGGGTATAATTTTGCTTCATTCCCACCACTAGATTTCTCTGTCCCCATTCTCTCCACTGGAAATGATAGTTCTGTCAAGGTCACAGATATGGCTTTACTATTATTTCTGTAACTACCCATATATATTTGCCCCCCCCCCCCCTTTCTTCCTATGGTCCTGTTTTCTCTTCCTTTCTAAGTCACACCTACATCTATTACTACTTCCAAATGTCTTTTTTCTCATCTTTTCCCTCCAGGCCCCAATGGAATTAGCGCCCTCTGGTTGTCTTCCCCTAACAATTCTCCCCTTTCTTTATGGGGTGCAGAAGGTGGGAGTTCTGTCTTTTTCATGCCTTAGTTGAACCAGTCCACCGTGTACTTTCAACACCAGCCTGCCATACTCTACATACTTTATTTCTTTGTTTAGGAAACACTTAACTTGCACATGTGTTCACCTGGCAACGTCCCAAAGTCACATACTCTGAAGACTTTTCTGATCTCCCTGTGTAGACTATTCATTCAAACAGTGGTCAAGTGTTTACTATTGACACATCTAATCTGTGCCAAACCTGTTCTGGTTGATGCTGAGGACACAGTGTTGAGCATAGGGCTCTGCGTCCCCTGCCCTGTGGAGGTTCCATCTTATTTTGGGGAAAACAGACTACATTTATATACAGTATATAAATAAATAAAGTCATGTTAGGTTGTGAAAAAAGTATCTGTGTTGAATGTGGAGGGAGTGATGTGCTAGACAGACTGCTGGGTTATGTGGGGGAGACTACTGCAGATGATATGATGATTAGGGAAGATCTTTCTGAGGAAAGTGACAAGTTGAGGGCAAGTGATAACAACGATATGGTCAAGTGAAAAAATGGAATACGATCATCCCAGGCAGAAAGGCAACTGAGAACAGAACAACAAGCAGGAAGCCACTGCAGTGAATGGATGATGAGAGCTCTGTGAGCTGCTCTGGGGAGGCAGGCAAGAGGTAGCTCAGGATGCCTCTCTGAGATTCCATAATGCATGGACTATATATATCTATGAAATTCTTTCCATGTTGGAGTAAAATCAGGCACCAGGAAGCAGGATTTGCCATGGCCATGGCCTCAGCATTTATTGGATGTAGGTTGAGTGAAACAGAGACTCTGGGGATACAGTCAGGCAAAGCAGCTTGCCTGAGGCAGTCTTTGCTGAATCAGTACCCTCAGTGCCCTTGATCTAACTGACACTAGGAGTGACTGGGAACATGCTCCAAATTTGAACAGTTCTAGGGAAAGGGTTGCCTTAGGTTAAATGAAAACAAACATAAAGCACTGACTCCCGGATATAGGCAGAGCTGAATAGGAGACTCAGAGAGAAGCACACATGAGTGGCTGATCAAAATCAAATCAAATCACAATAGATACTGCAACTCAGTATGAATAGACTTAAGAGGTAGGGCAGAGGCATGGTCGCCCCTGGAAACCAAATATGCTAACAGAACAATGAGTAAAGGCACAGAAGGAATCTGATGGTGGGGCAAACTATGTGGACAAAGGGCTGCAACAATGAAGAGGACTGAGCACTCAGGACTCTCTGTTTCAAAGCAAATGGTGGCCAGATTGATGAACTGGTATCTCCCCCTTTATCTCCCTCCTACCACATAGGGGTGTGGTCTTTGAAAGTCTGGCCTCATCTTCCTATAGAAGCAGCATGAACAATTTTGCTAGACTGCCTCTCCTTCATGGATAGCTGGTGTGCCTTCTCTGACAGCTTGTTTCCTGGGACCAGTGTTGTAAGCTGCTCAGGCTGATCACAGAGGATTTTCTTCCCTGAGTCAGATAGAATTTTCCCTTCTCCTATCCTCCAGGCCTATTTTACTTTATTTTATTTTATTTATTTGCCAACACAGCTATCACTGGCTTCTGCAAGGCAGCCCCATTCCCAGTGTCCATATTTCCCTCTTTCCCTTTCTTTTTTAGTTCTTTTATTTTTTACTTTTTTTTTGCCACTGATTTATTGTTGGGGCTTTGTCCAGGCACTACAAACTCACCATTTTTACCCTTTTCTTTCCCTTTTGTTTTATTTGATAGGACACAGATAAATTGATGGGGTTGGAGATAAAAAGAGAGATAGATGGACATCTGCAAATGTGCCAGTGGGGAGTGGGGACTTGAATCCAGATCCTTCTGCGTGGATATGGGTGTGCTCAGCCAGGTGTACCACCACCCCACCTTTATTTTCCTGTTAATAAAGAATGAGGGTGGAGGGTAGATAACATAATGGTTATGCAAACAGACTCTCATGCCTGAGACTTCAACATCTCAGGTTCGGTTCCCTGCACCACCATAAGCCAGAACCGAACAGTGTTCTGGTTTAAAGAAAGAAAGAAAGAAAAAAAGAAAGAAAGAAAGAAAGAAAGAAAGAAAGACAGATAGCTAGAGGTATAAAATAAATGAGAAAAAGAGAGAAACATTAGCACTGTTCCACCACTCCTGAAGCTCCCCCCCTTTCAGGTGGAGACTGGGGGCTTGAACCTGGGAATCATTAATGGAATATGTGTTCTTTAGTGGGCAAGTCACTAGCTGTCCCTCCCAGGTCTGGTTTAAATGCTTCTCTGTTATCGTCACTGTGTGTTCAGTGCCCCTGTGGGAATACACACTGAATTTTAATTGGGCAAAGAGACCTTGTGGGATCTTCTGGGTATATTCCCCTGAATTCCACACTGTAGCAGGTTATCTAAGGATCGGCCTTAAACTCTGAGAGGTTCCAAAGTTTGAATAAACTTTCTAGGTTTTATTTGGAACATTAATGGATATTTTTATTTTAAGTACTCCTACAACACATGGGAAGTGAGTGGACAGAAGGGATAGGAAAATATGATAAATTTCCATCTTTGCTATTGAAAGATCCTGTGTCTGAGATGGATTTTTGGTCTCTTCTTTTAAAGGCAAGTAGATCGAGACTGCTCCTGAGTCATGGAGAAGAACAAATATAAGAAGTACTTATATACTTAAATACTTAGAAGACATGAGTTTGGTAGTGTGAACCTGCTACAGCAGAACACACCGCTCCCTGACACGGAGTTTGGGATTGACTCAACATTCAGCTACCGCATGCCCTTGGTGGAAATGTCACTCCTCTCTGGGCTCCGGGTTCCCCTGGAAAATGAGAAGGCTGACTGAGGTCATGTTTTCCTATGACCTGTGTCTGGCTGTTACTACACTAAAAAATAATTAAACTACATAGTAGGAAATTGTACCCAATTTATCCTCCTTTGATTCATCTGATTAAGGAAAGGAGAATGTGTCCAAGTCATATTAGTATAGTTTTAACTTTTCAGGTACTACCTGACCTTCCATGCTTATAAAATGGGAGCAGATTTCAGACTTGGAGTCTTCTGTGGATTTCAATGTTCTATCTAGATGAGAGTTTAATAGTTTTGTTTCATTTCATATTTTTATAATAACCTTTTATTTATGGCATGTGATTCTAGTTTTTCTTTTTTGGCATATATGTATATGATTTTTGTTTGTTTTTATTGCCACCTGCATTATCATTGAGGTTCTATATCTGCATGTGAGTCCATCACTGCCAGGGGGCAATTTTTTCCCTTTTTTCTTTCTCTCTCTTCTCTCTCTCTCTCTTTCTTTATTTCCTCACTTCTCATTCTTTCCCCCTTCCTTCTTTTATTTCTTTTTCTTTTATTTGACAGGACAGACAGAAATTGAGAGTGGAAGGGGAGACTGAGAAGGAGAGAAAGAGAAGCACTTGCAGCACGGCTTCACTGCTTGTGAAACTTTCTCCCTATAGCTGGGGATCAGGTATTTGAACCATGACTTACCTACATTGTAAAGTATGCTCTCATCCAGGTGTGCAACCCTCAGCCCTGGGTTTTACATTTTTAAAGGAAACAGTATTTTAGAATAAATATTATGTTTATTTGTTTATGAGAGAGATAATTAAGGTATAATTCTGGCATATGCAATGCCCAGGATAGAACCTGGGACCTTGTGTTTGGAAGTACAACACAGACAGTGTCATCTCCAGGACCACTAAAAGATAATTTCTTTCTTTTAAAATTTTTTATTTATAAAAGGAAACATTGACAAAAACCATAGGGTAAGAGGGGTACAACTCCACACAACTACCACCACCAGAACTCTGTATCTCCTCCCCTCCTCTGCTAGCTTTCCTATTCTTTAACCCTTTGGGAGCATGGACCCAGGATCATTATGGGGTGCAGAAGGTGAAATGTCTGGCTTCTGTAATTACTTCCCTGATGAACATGGACATGGACAGGTTGATGTATACTCCCAGACTGTCTCTCTCTTTCCCTAGTGGGGCAGGGCTCTGGGGAAGAGGGGGTCCAGGACTTATTGGTGAGGTCGTATTGCCCAAAGAAGTCCCTTGGCATCATGGTAGCACATGGAACCTGGTGGCTGAAAAGAGAGTTAGCATATAAAGCCAAACAAATTGTTGACTAATGGTGAACCTAAAGGCTGGAATAGTGCAGATGAAGATTTGGGGTCTCTGTTTTGTAGATAAAGGCCTATTTTAGTTATATTCCGAAGAGCCCATGACTATACTAGTTTTTTTTTTTTTTCTGAGCCTGACATCTGATATGCAGATGGATCCAAGTTATGATCTGCGGAGATGATGTCATGGCTGGAAAAAGGACCGGAAAGCTGGATAAGGGAAGAGAGGAGAGTAGCTCCCTAATATGGGAAAGGTTTATAAATATTGTTGACTATAATCCCTATCAATTTGATCTGATCTGGGACCCATATTCAACTTAGGAGCCTATGTGACCTCTGCATCCCTGTAGATCTGAACTCACATTCTGTGGTCATGAATAGGAACGTTCCAAGCTGCCCCAATTTCAGGACCCATCTTCCTCAGGTGGAACATGGAGTATGTTGTCCAGCCTCCCTTTGGATGGAACATTCTCTACAATTGTTGATCCACGTGGAGGGCAAAGTCCTATGGGGGCCCACAAAGGGGTCTATTGTGCTGTTCCTGATAGAGATGACCGGCAACAATGGAGAGAGGGATTTATTTGAAGTCTAGGTCCATCATGTGTGTTTGGGAATCTCAGGACTTCCTGAGTAGGGCCCCAGCTGATGAGTGGCCTGATAATGACTAAAGAGTCATTGTTAAGGTATGTCAGTCTCTTGCCCTTATTCAGCTTTTGCAGTCCTTACTTTGACAAGGTTAGCTTTGGAGTGAGTGAAGGAAGTGTAATAGGAAGTATGTGAGAAGGATATCTAAGTTTAAGTAGAATAATTCATTTCTAAAGAAGGTCTATTGGGAGGGGAAGAGCATTACTCAGCTCTGAGTCATGTTGGTGCTGAGGAGTAGACCTGGAAACTCTAGGATCCCAAGAATTCTAGTCTGGCTCCTTACTGCTGTGTTTTCTTCTTGGCCGTGTGCATAGTCTTCTTTATGTTCAGCAGAGAAGCAGTTACAGAAGTCAGACCTTCCGCCTTCTGCACCCCATAATGATCCTGGGTCCATACTCCCAGAGGAATAAAGAATAGGAAAACTATCAGGGGAGGGGATGGGATACAGAGTTATGGTGATGGGAACTATGTGGAATTGTACCACTCTTATCCTGTAGTCATGTAAATATTTCCATTTTATAAATAAAAATTAAAAATAGAAAAAAAGAAAAGAAAAATTCAGGCCAGGTGGTGGCACACATGTCATCAAGTATGATGACTCAAACTCAAGCCCCCAGTCCCCAGCAGCAAAGATTAAACTTCACAAATGGTCAGACAGTGCTGCAGATTTCTCTCTGCTTCTCCCTCACTTTATCTCCCCTGCCCCTTTTTAAATTCTCTCTGTCCTAACATTAAAAACGGCGATAAAGCAAAAACCTTTTTTGAAAAAGAAAAACTGGTTTATGTAAATGTGAGCATCTAAAGAAATCTAGGAACTCATATTGGCATGTGGAAGAAAACCATGAGGTGGGTGCTATGAGTGACTATGACTTGGTAAACCCTGTTCTTGATGCCCTGTTGTACCTCTCTGGTTCTGAGAAACTAGAATTGTTGCGAGTGTTTCCACATCGCAAGTTTCCAATTGTCTTAAAGGTAAACTTGGTGTGTGTAATGATTGTATGTGACTTTTTGGCTAGTCTATCTAACTCATCTGGTGAATAGGTAATATATGGTTGACTTTCAATAAACGATACTGAATGAATGAGTCAGGTGAAAATACTGGATCATGACACATTCTTACTTTAACATTCAAAAGAGAAGGAAACCCCTGTGTTTCAGACCCTGTGGAATAATTAAGTGATGAACACACACACACACACACACCCAATGCACACTTACACGCAAGTACACTTTATATTTTGAATATTAAGTCAAACTGAATTCTCTTTGTGACATTGAGATTTGCAGAATATTTGTAATACTGCTTTTATTCTTGGATATTAGGTGCTCTCTGAAAAAAACAAGGTTTAAATAATGAATGAGTGAGTAGATATTTATTTTTATTATCAGTTTTCCTTGTTTTCAAATCTTATTGGCTCTCTATACAACGTTCTTTTAAATTGACTGGCTGTTTGATTCAAATCATATTTTTTTTTTTTTAAGTTTTGGCGCACTCTTCAGCCCTATGTGTTTTCTGGTCTGGAGTTTGGGTGTGTCACCAAACTGCCTTGGCTGGTAGTCAGTTTAAACACAACCAAACAACTGGTCCTGCTGGGTGAGTCATTGGTGGGAGGATTCCACAGAAAGTGTGTTCTGGTTGGGGCATCCTTGAACCTGTGGGGCCCCTGGGGACCCTCCCTGGGTAATTCAGGGATGTCTATGGTCAACCCTCATCCTGATCTCTGTATTCTATTTTCCTTCTCTTCTGAAAATTATACTTGGCTCTGACTTCCAGCTGAGCTTCCAGTGGGACTGTAATTGATGGATTAGAGAGAGATTCTCATCAACTTCACTTAATCTTTCCAGTTAAGGCATATCTTCTGATAGAAGGAAACAGGCTTTGAGACCACCTTTTAGATAGGTCATCCTTATTCCTTCCTATCTCTAGTCCTTTGATTATGTCTACTGGAACCATTTCTGAGGACAGAGGAACCTAAAGGCAATGCAAATGGCAGTAGGGTTACTAAAAAGTAACTAGCAACTTCCTAGTTACTCAAGCAGCACAAATAATCATGTTATAAAAGAGTATACCTACATATACATATTACAGAGGGCTGTTGTGTGATGAATTGAGACAAAGTGGACATTCCACCTATTAAACATGCTCCACAACTAATGGTTGTTATTTAACTTTAGCACAGTACCTGGTGCCCAGTGGGTTTCAGCATACTTTTTCTCTGAATGCTAAGTTTACATTCTTGAATTGTTCTCTAAATTTTATCTCTGGCATTTTTTTTTCAAGATCTTCATTCATCTGGTCTTCTGTAGGCTCTGACATAGCTGTATCTTGGGGACATCTAAGCTTGTACATTTGGTATGGTTTCTGTTGTTAAACCAGCAGGTGGCACCATGAATAGATTGATGGATTTCCCTGGTATTGTGGTGGGGGAGGGGAAGGGGAGAGGGAGACTACCAGGTGTCACCAAGCCATTTTATAGGCTTTTATATGACATTATAGGGTCTTGCTGATGTGTTTCTGAACTCTTGGTGCCTAAAGAACAAGCAGGATTTGTTTTCCTAGCTGGCTGCCAAGGCGTATGTAGACCATAAGGCCTTAGTTTTTACCCACATTTTCCCTTAAACACTGCTAAGTCCTTGTGAGCCCCTCAGTATCCTGATGTCCCTAAGTTAAGTGCCCAGAAATTCACCATCTTCCTCTGGCCTATGATGTGCTGTCCTGTGTACCTACCAACATGATACCAGTTACCACCATAAACAAGTTCAATCTGGGGAATCTCTCTCTAACCGACTGTACATGTGTGCCTGCATCCACCTGTGGCTAAGTGAGTTTCTTTAGAAGTCCCAGTTGTAATTTGGTAAGGTTTAAAGTGAGTTTTCTTTTTTTTTTTTAAGTTTCTTTTTTTTTTTAATATTTTATTTTATTTATTTATTCCCTTTTGTTGCCCTTGTTGTTTTATTGTTGTAGTTATTATGGTTGTTGTCGTCGTTGGATAGGACAGAGAGAAACGGAGAGAGGAGGGGAAGACAGAGAGGAGGAGAGAAAGACAGACACCTGCAGACCTGCTTCACCGCCTGTGAAGCGACTCCCCTGCAGGTGGGGAGCCGGGATTCGAACCGGGATCCTTATGCCGGTCCTTGTGCTTTGCGCCACCTGCGCTTAACCCGCTGCGCTACAGCCCGACTCCCTAAAGTGAGTTTTCATTGCTTTCACTGATCTGTCAGTAAAGCAACTATGTGAAGGAGGCTGTTACTTCATGGCCACACCTCCGAAACTCTGTCAGAATACATTTTTTTTTTTTTTTGGAGTGAGAAAATTATATATAGGCTGCCTTAGTAGGAAGAGACTAAGAAGTATTCAAGCTGAAGGAGTGCAGCTGTGAATTGTGGTGTTGATACTCCCATAAATATCAAAAGAGAAATGGAGTGCACTTGAGGACCAGGCATTATGTCTTTCAGGGCAGGGTGGTATTGTCTGGCCAGAAAACTGAATACTTTTCACACACTCTCCTCTTTCTGCATAGTTTATTCTGCAGCTCAATTATGCCTCAAGTGAAGTTAATTGCCTTCAGCATCAGAGTAATGCAAGGGTACTTTAATAGGGCAGTGGTCGGGAGAGTGAAGCAGATGGATTTTCCCTATTTGGCACATTGCTTCTAGAGCTTTTGAAGTCTAGCATGAGAGACTGTGAAACTGTTCCTGATTCAGGAGGATATCAAGATGATAAGATCTCCAGGGCTTACCTACCCAGTCCCTACCTGCAAGGGGAAAGCTTTGAGAGTGGTGAAGCAGGACTGCAGGTGATACTCTTTCTTCCTTCCTTCCTACCATCCCTTCCCTTTAAATTTCTGGCTTTCTCTATTCAATAAATAAATAAAGGGATTAAAAAAAACCACTAAAGAAAGAGCAATGCAAAGCTAAGCAGTCACAACCCCAAACCTTGCACTGATAGCACAAAGGGCATTATTAGGACAGAGAAGAGAATAAAATCATGACAAAGTCTCCTGCTGTTTGTCTGAGAACTGGTCCCATCCCAAATATTGTTAGATTCTCAATGACATGTGCTACACTTGTGGTCAGTTAGACTTGTCAAAATTTCTCTAGCCTAATGGCCTCTGCATCAAGATACAGCAGAAGTCATGATTCCTAAGGGGAAGGGCTCTTAGTCAGAGGCAGTTTCTTTGATAGGCATGCTGTTGAGAAGATTTGGCTCCAGACAGGATTGTGATTTACAGCTGAAGGTAACAGTGATTGTCAGGATCCCATCCTGTACCCTTTATGCGGGTCATCTCTCATGTCCCAGCAGTTCCCTGGCAAGTGCAGGTCATAGATGGTTGTATTTTATGGTCGCAGGCAGCACTCCCACATCCCAAAAGCCCCCGATTTCCTGTTGGAAGTTCTCTCTCTAAGTGTTTATGATCCCATTGGGATAGTAAATGAAATGAGTGTCTTCCTTCTTTGCAATTGCCGGACGGTGTCCTCAAATCATGCTGGTTGGGAAAGGTCAAGTTCCGTTGAAATTTTTTCTTCCAGAATTTAGACTTCAGAGTTTATAACTGCAGAGCAAAAGAAATATTCAAGATATAGTGATTGCAGTTCTAGTTCCTGGGCCAGATGGCTGACTCACTGCTGCAGAGGTTTGTCCTTTGACTTCTGTCTTTGCCTGTAGTCAATGCCCTTTAAACAACAGTCTTTTAAATAAGTATTTTATGAAGACTGGGTTGTGCTACACTGGTTCATTGTGTCCACTACCCTGTGTGAAGACTGGGGTCTGAGCCCCTGTTCTCTACTTTTGGGGTGGGGGAGGTTTCACTAGTAGTGAAGCAGATCTGCAGGTGTCTCTCTCCCTATTTTCCTCTCCCCTCTCAATTTCTTTATATATATATATATATATATATATATATATATATATATATATATATATATATATATATAGCTTGTTTATTCTTTTTTATTGCCCTTGTTGTTTTATTGTTGTAGTTATTATTGTTGTTGTTATTGATGCTGTTGTTAGATAGGATAGAGAGAGAAATGGAGAGAGGAGGGGCCCTCCCAGGTGAGAGTCTTAGGCTCTACTCACTGAGTCAGCTCCCCTGCTGATAGAGTTTTGAGTGATCCTGAGTTCAGGTCTGTCTGCTTCTAGAGTCCAGAGACTTAATTTAACCAGTAAGCAATATTGGAGCCTCTCTTTTTCCCTCCTAGGCCCAAGGTTCTAAGAGGTTCTTGTTCTGAAAGTTTGAGAATGCACAATCCTACAATAATCTGGTGAATTCCTTTTTCTTTTTCTTAAATTCACTTTGTTGGAGGTGAATAACCATTTTACAATATATAAGCTGTCATGTGTGTACAGTTCTTAACTTCTGCATGATCAGTGTTTGTATCCCTCGTCAACACTCAACTGACAACTTTATCTGCCATAGTGCAGTGGATGCCCCACCCTCATCCCTTTCATTCTTCTCCTGCTTCTTCCTTTTTTGATCTGCTTCTATAGACCTTAGCTAGTCCAGAGTCTGTCAGTGTTTGTGCTTGCAATGATTCCTCCCCAAACCAAACAAATCTGTGGCTTGGGAGTACAACAAGGCATATGAAAACTTTTAGATTCCTATAACTGAATGAAAGATCCTTATACCCATGCCAGCCCTTCCCTGAAGCCTTTGCTCTGTATGGTATAATGCCACTAACTTAGTGTACTGGCTCATCCTGGGGCTTTCAGTCTCTTAGAGAAACATACACACCACACAGGAGAAATTTGAAGTTGCGTGGGGGCTAGGGAGAGGAGGGAATAAACTAAACTAAACTAGGAAGCTTCTTTATTTTTGTTTTGTTTTGTTTTGTTTTATTATTGTACTTTTACCTCCAGGGTTATTTCTGGGGCTTGGTGCCTGTAGTAATCCACTGCTCCTGGAGGTCATATTTTTTTCTCTTTTGTTGCCTTTGTTGTTTGTCATTGTTGTTGTTAATATTATTGTTATTATTGCTATTGTTGTTGCATAAGACGGAGAGAAATTGAGAGAAGAGGGGAAAGACAGAAAGAGAGAGAAAGATATAGACTCCTGCAAACCTGCTTCACCACTTGTGAAGTGACCCCCCTGCAGGTGGGAAGTTGGGAGCTTGAACTGGGATCCTTAAGCCAAGCTGGTATGCGTGCTTAACACACTGAACTACCACCCAGCCCCCCTTCTTCTTCTTTTTTTGACAGAGAGAGAGAGAGAAAGAGAGAGAGAGAGAGAAGAAGAAGAAGAAGAAGAAGGAGGAGGAGGAGGAGGAGGAGGAGGAGGAGGAGGAGGAGGAGGAGGAGGAGAAGAAGAAGAAGAAGAAGAAGAAGAAGAAGAAGAAGAAGAAGGAATAGAAGGAGAAGAAGAAGAAGGAGGGAAGAGAGATCACAGAATCAAAGTTTCATTTGATGCTGTAGGGGCCAGTCTCTAACCTGGGTTGCTTATATGCCAAAGCCCAGAAAGGCTTTTTTAAAAATTGTTGCTTCCTTAAGCAGTCAGTTAGGGAACTCTCATGAAGGTCTATCACCCAGCTATGTTGAGTGGATTCTCCTGGATGATTAAAAAAATGTCTCAAGCTCCTGGCAGAATGAGAGATTATAAATGTTCACCAGTGTTACCACTAAGCAAATATAAACACTCATACAGTCTTACTTAAGTATCAGAAAAATAGTATTCATTGCAATGTTATTCTTCAGTCAGCAGAATAGGTAATTTGGATAGTATAAAAATAATTTCCTCCTTAGGTGATGCAATGAAGCTACTTCTGTTTTGTACAAAAATATAGCTTAGTTTTTCCTGATTTCCCTTTTGCCAAAAAAGCTATTGCTTCCCTTAAGCTAGCCTCCAGTCTTCCACAGTGTAGGATTTGTCTTCTATGTGATTTATCACAGTAATTGGTATGAAGGCTTTTAGACTTTTTTTTTCAATCAGTTCAATCGAATTTCAGTGCGGAGACATAATATACAAAAACCAGTAAAGTGGATGTACTCTATTTGGAGTCTCCCCCACTCCCCCCCAACTTGTGACATCCGATAATTCTCTAACTCAAGTCCCTGAAGTAGCTCTGAAGAATCATAACAGTTTAAGAGCTTTGGAAAAATAGCTGGTCCAGCTGTTTTGGACTGAATTACATTCAGTGCACACGGAATTTAACAACTCATGAAGCTATGACAATGTTTGAGCTTGGAAGTTTGATTTGTTCTGTCTCTCTATATCTGTTTTCTCACTTGCTTTTTTTTTTTTTATTCCTGTGTGTCTTCTTTCTATCTCTTCTCCCTCTTCTTTTCTACTTTTTGCTTATATATACATATTTTTTTCTCTTTCTTTCTTTCTTTTTCTTTCCATTGTCCCACATATAACTGAGTGAATCAAGAGGATGCTAAAGCAGCGATATTCAGGAGACAGGTCAGGTGAGTGTATTTTTTGTGACTAAAGCAGGTAGCGTCAAAGCATCAAATCATGACCAGAAAGATTCAGATGTGGACTTCAGAGAGAAACAGGAAGGGGTGGGCCCCGCTTAGGGTAAGTAGAGTCTCCTCTCACTATAGAGTACAAAGTTTGAAGATGGAGGTGATCAACACAGAAAACAAAGATGTAAAGGACTCCTTACAGCTGCAACTCCAGGCAGATAGCAGAGACAAAGGATAGCTAGAGCTGGGCTATAGAGAGGTCACCAGCAAGCACATGGGGTGTCAGTTACAGGAACTGGTAGGAAGGGCAAAGAAGTCAGTGAGTAGTTGAGTACAGCAGTTCCAATTGCCAAGGACAGTTGCCACATGCTGAGCTGACTGCTACCCCTGCTGCCTTGGAGGAGTGTCTGACACAGCTTAAGAGCCTTGGTTGCAGTAAGAAATCTTGCCAAGTTCTTTAACTTGGTTTACTCGTTTCTGGTTTGAGGAATATTAGGCCTTTTTCTAAAGAATATATTTATAACAGTTAGTATTTGGGGCTCAGTAAACCAGAAACTGTCCAAGTTGACATATAGTGTCTTGTGGTTTTGTGGTGAGTAAAGTTCCTTTCTACACAAGACATGGCTTCACTGCTCCTCAGAGAGAGGGCTGTCTGAGCAATGTCAGCCTGTACTTGGTGTCACAAAACTCAGGTGAGGGCAACTCCATGTGTAAAATTCAGAGTGTCAGTGAACCGAGTGGGAGAAAAATATTGTTCAGACAGTTTTGTTGCCATCTTTGCTTCCCCAGCCTCTCATCAGCCTGACCACCAGGAAGGACAGTAGTGGTTCTGCATTCCATTAGAAATAGGTCATACTGGCTTTGTGCTAAGTTTCTTGTCACTTCAATGTGCCATGTGTGTTTGGTTGTCATAGCACCTTGCTCAATGAGAAGGATGATCTTCTAGGCTAGAGGTCACCAACTGGCTGCTCCTAAGCTGGGCTGGTCCCCAGATGGCTTTTGTTCATTTGGTTTGCTGTAGGTTTAAATAGGAAACTGGTTGCCAACATTTAAAACTGAGAAGATATAAATATCTACCTCTTGATTTTGTCTGAAGAAATCAGAAGATCTGACAACATTGGTTTCTGTAACGGCCCCCTTTCCATGCATGAGTCATATGCTCAAGTAACCACAGACCCCACCCTGCCTCCTCTGCTTCCTTACATTACTGTGCGTATTCAAGTTTAAGATCCTGGGCCAAGGCTGTTGTCTTATGTAACCCACCTGGTGGAACAGAGGGCTGTCAAACTGCAGTCTGTATGTCAAATATGGTCATTTGCCTTCTGTATAAATAAAGTTTTATTGGCATTCCCACATACATCTGCTTATATCTGCTTATATATTGTTGGGAGGTCTGTTTTCACACTACTTAAAGTGCTACAGTTACCACAGAGAACATTTTTACCTATGGATCCTAAAGAGTTTACTATCTGGCTATTCACTGAAAAAGGTAGTTAATCTCTCATGTAGTTCATGCCCTGAGAACTGGCTCTGTGCTCCAAAATAGCCCCTCACTGGTAAGGGAGGCTGCTCAGTGCTAAGATCACACAACATGCATGTGTGAAGTGCTGAGTCTGATCCCTGGAACCTTGTATGCTGGAGGGAAGGGAGAGATAGGGATATATATATATATATATATATATATATATATATATATATATATATATAGCATTGCTTCACAGATTCTGAAGTTTCCCCCTGCAGGTAGGGACTAGGACCTTGAACTCAGGCCTTTGCACATTGTAACATGTGCACTCACAGTGGGTACATCACTACTCAATGAATTTATTTATTTTTAAATTGCCATCAGGATTATAGCTGGAGCTTGGTGCCTACACGACAAATCCTCTGCTGCTGGTGGCCATGAGTTCATTTTCTTTTTATTGTAGTTTTTCTTTCTGTTTATTTGATAGGGTTGTGCTGGGAAATTGTACAGATGCAGTCACAGCTGCCATGTTGTCCCCTCAGGGCATTGTCAATTCCCCCGTGATAGTTGGAGTGCTTTGTTTACTCCTCCCCCTTCCCATTCCTGGGAGAGCTATTATCCTATCCTGGAGTGCTTTGTTTACTCCTCCCCTTCCCATTATCCTATCCCCAAGTGCCTTGTTTCCTAGCCAGTCACATCCTGACTTTCTCCCATAAAAGCCCTTCTTATGCCCCTTGCTCTCTTGCCTGCTTTTCACTTCGGTGATTAGACACAGGGAAGGGTGCTGTGCTAGGCAGCCATTTTTGCTAGCTCCACTTGGCCTGAACTGCTGCACTCTCACCCAACTCTGAGGTGTCCATGTGAATAAAGAATTGTGCTCCCTCTCTGCTCCAGATCTCCTCTCTCTCTCCTGTATTGCAGCCTGACAGGGTTAAGCAAAATTGAGTGAGGTGTGTGTGTGGGGGGAGGGGGAGGGAGTAGAGAGGGAGAAAGAGAGACACCTGCAACACTGCTTCAGTGCATATGAAGCTTCTCTGCAGGTGGGGACTGGGTTGCTTGAATCCTGGCCCTATGCACAGTAACATGTGTTCTCTTCTGGGTGCACCACTGCTAAGTTCCTAATAAATATATATATTTTAATGCAACAGCTGAAGTGGGGTGGGATAGATAGTTCATCTGGGGGTGTGTCTACTTTATCAGGCCTACAACCTGGGTTTGAGCCCTCAGGACACACCGCATGGGAGTGCTTATGGTACTGAAGGTTTCATCAGAGCTGTGGTGTTTCATTCCTTTTCTCTCTCTCTCTCTCTCTCTCTCTCTCTCTTTCTCTCTCTCTGGAGAAAACTGTCCAGAGTGGCAAAGTTCTGGTGAAGGGGGAAAATGGCCAGAATGTCTTCTTGACAAAAGTTCTCCTCTTTCAGAGGCATTCTATGATTCTTTAAACTAGCCTGATTTTATTTCCCTGTGGGATTAATTTACGACCTACAAATTGAGAAGAAAAGGCAATGAGCAACCATTTCCTGTCTGGATTATTATGAAGGTGGACAATGTCACATTAGGCTGTCAGGCCATAAACCATTGATTTCCTTTCCATTGTCACTTGCCTGTCACATCCATGAGGATAGAGCAAGGCTACCTAAAATTATTGACACTGTACTTCCCTTTGGGCCCTGACTCCTCTGTTGATGTTATAATTTATAGAACAATATTTGCATATGTGTGAAAATGTTGCACACTGAACCTGTATCTTTTATTACATTTCCTTCTAAGACTATCTTATCAAAGCAGGTTGATCACCCACTCAACTGTTATTCCTCAAATTTTCTTTGCTGTGGGGATCAGCTCTATCAAGTGCCAGAAAATTCCAAGATCTTGCTTTATTAGCCTTTTTGCAGTGACCAGGATGATCATCTGACTCTATTCTGACTCATGATAAGCACAGGAAGCCTTCAGGGATGCTTGTAGGAAATTATTTCCCTTCCTCAGGAGAAAGCAATAGGTACAAGAGAAATTGCTGTATCCTTTACTTTCTATCTCTGAGTGAGATTATATGAGGAAGTGGTGTTTGGAGCTCTTGTAGTCATCTAGGGATGTGAAGACATTAACTAGATGTGGAGGATATTGAAAAAAGAGATGGCGGAATTCTTAGTTCTAGAGGACATCTTTGAGCCTGGAACCTTTGGATGATTGTAGTTGTGGAAGAGACTAATGAAACTTTCTTTTTTATCATTTATAATTATCTTTTTATTATCTTTATTTACTGAGTAGAGATACCCAGGAATTCTGAGGGAAAGGGGAAATAGAGAGGGAGAGAGAGGCACCTGCAAATCTGTTTCACCACTTGTGAGGTTTTCCCCCAGCAGGTGGGCATCAGGAGCTCAAACCTGGGTCATTGTGCATTGTAGCATGGGTGCTCAACCAGGTGTTCTAAGACTAAGTCCCCCTACTAATAAAACATTCTTGCTAAATTCACTCTGGGCTAGTTACTGTTACCTTATAATAAAATTCATGTTAATTCAAATAATCAGTTACTTCAGTTCTAGTTTATATAATTTAAAAAAGATTTAGGAAGTAAGTATATAGATTTTTTTCTATTATTTCATATTTTTTAACTGTTGTTCTCTTTCCAAATAGTTTATTTATTTATAATAACAGTATAATATATATATATATATTATTTTAGGTAGATAGAAAGAAAGTGAGAGATTCCAACATCCAATCTTCCTCCAATATGGTAGAGAATGGGTTCAGATCTGGGTCACGTAGATGGCAAAGCAGCACACTCAGTGAGATATTTCACAAGCTCCTAGAATTGGTATTAGGTTGTCAGAAAAGCCATGTTTTATTTTTTCTGTCTTTCTATGCAAAAATTTTTTTTTAAAAAGTCATGATTTTTCTGACAACCCACTATTACTATACCAATTTTACTGAAGAGGAAACTGACAATAGATGCTAATATGTATGAGGTCACACACCTGATATTACTTAAAGTATCTGTCTCCAGAGGCTTTGTATTTAATGAATACACTGTGTTGCCATTTGAGGAAAGTGGAAACCGTTTGCTCTGTGTCAGGTGACACAAATGACTCTCTTAGCAGCTGGTACCACCCTTCATCTGGATCGGGCACCAGGACAATCTGTACACCTGTCTTACTATGCCCTTACCAGACATTGAGCTAACTGTCAATGTTCGTCTTCACTGAGTTGTCACAGACTTGGATCTTAGAGGGTATTCAGTCCCAGGACTGGATTCCAAGCTTCTTTGCTATTCAGCTGAGGTTCTTTCTTCCTTTCTCCCAGCTGCAGTTAGGTGAGCTCAGGGGGTGGGTGGAGCAGGGTCTGTGGCCTGTATTCTACTGATGGACATGACATGGTGGCCCCACACCCTGGGTTTGAAGTCATGCAGAGTTAAGTTCAGTTATGATTCTAAAACCTCTAGCTGTGTCGCCATGGAAAAAAATCCTTGTTCCTCTCTGAGCCTCAGTACTCTCTTTGTAAAATATAATAATCATGAGACTGAGTTAATACTCAATGAGATTTGTATAAGATGCTTAATGAAATACTTGCTGCCAACTTATCATTGAGCAAACCGTAGATACTCTTGTCTGTGACATAGTTTTTTGTTTGTTTTTTTTTTTTTTAGTCTTGTTGTAACTCTGTTTGGGGTGGTTTGTGGATTAAAATGTCTCAAGAAACTGCTGTTTTGTTTGGTCAGTCTATTTGGTGGTAAATGAGGGCACACTGTGCGAGGTGGTGATATAAATGAGCAAATCAGTAGAACAGGACCCTATCCCACATTGAGCTATTATGCTGGGGCAGGAGGGTCACCTTATCTCTTTGGACTCCCACTTACTCAACTGTCAAATTCACATGGGCTGAAATGAAACCCACCAAGAGCCTTTACCATCTGAGTTATCTCACAAGGCAGGAAGCACCAGGCATGCAGACCTGCTTCCTCTCTAAACTCTGCAGAGTTCACCATCCCACAGTCCTGATTTGGTTTTCTACAAAACAGGCCAACGCTGTCCATAGATTTCTATCCCATCAGCCACCAGCATGCCCAGTGCCTGGAACCTAGCACATGGTCAATAATTCTGAATTAGAAGAATGAATGGACTCTATTGAGTGAGTGAGTAAGTAAGTGAGTGAGTGACTGACACCAGTGACCCCTGAAGGTTAAACAGGTTTGGTTTCTTTTCGAGTAAATATTTAGAATATGACCACAAATTATAGCTTTTTGGCAAGGGTGAATCATTCACGCGTGGTCATGGTCTTGAACCTAACCAAACTGTGAGCCAGCACTGGAATGGACTGCACTAAACTGCCACCTCAGAACCTAAGGGAAGTTGACTTTCTTTCGACCCATGTGCCAGGCCTGGCTTAAGAGAAGTTTATAAACAGTCCAAGAGGTAACAAACCTGATAAAACCATTTTTTTTTTCTTCTAAAATTCTGAACTGGGATATAACTAGGCTCTAAATAATTCTTTATATTACTGCACAATGTATGCAGACAATCAGTGTTAGTGTTTGGAGGGTCATCACTTTGTGCTAAGTGCATTACTCGTGTTTTAGCTCAGTCCTTCCTCAGCACACCCGTGAAGTAAGTACTATGTTTCATTCCTATTTCACAAATGAAACAAGTTCTGTAAATAAATAACTTTAGCTAAGGTCACATGAACAGCCGGAAGGGATACTTGCACCCAGGTCCACTGGCTCCCTCAGCATCAGTAACAGCCAATATTTATGAGCATGCACTAGGAGACCATTACCAGCTTAAGTATTTTTTATGCTCAGGGCTCAGTTAATCCCAACAAAAATAGTCTTGGGGGTGCACCATTATTAGCGTCATTTCAGAGTGAGGAAACATCTTTTTAGAGATTATGCAATCTTCCTGCAGATAGTGGAGCCAAGAAACCTCCATAGATGGACTGACATCAGGAACCTTCAAGAACAACAGAGGGCTGGAGTTGGAGGGTCATTACTAAGGTCAAACAGGGAATTGATGGTGGAGCTGGGCTGGGGTTTCATGAAGACTTTCTACTTATCCACTGCACCACTTCACTTCCATAAAAAATTAGTTTTTTTTTTATTAGACCTAAATAAATACATAAATAAGATAAGAACCATCTATAGGAAAGAGGACTGGAAAATTAGGAAGGCTAATTCCACCACTAGTCTATTGTGAAGTCCTTGGTGAATCTTAATTTCCTCCTGGAGGCTGTTAGTGCAGTAACAGCTTGCCATATGAATGCCACTGGTGAGAGAAAGCATGCTTAGTAATTTGAACATATGCTGTTTCAATCACAGCCCCAAATGAACTTGCTGGGTGAACCTGGGGTTGGTTCTTCCTCTCCCTGAGTCTCTGTTTCCTCTTCAGCATCATGGGCCAATAACCACACCTGTCTCTTGGGGCTTGCTGGTGGAGTGAGTGAGAGAACACACACAGTGTGTGCTACAACAACTGCCAGGTGGTGAACAGGGAATAGCTTCTATTGCTACTGAAATGGTCTGTGAGCTGACAAAGGTTTGAGAACCACAGCTCTGTATCAAGGAGTCCTGAGATCTACTTCACAATGATTAGTCTGGGTGGGAAAGAAGCCTAAAGGCTAAAAAAATCTGGCTGATTTTGTAGGGAACATACATGCACTTGGGACACATATGTATGAACATACTCAAGGACACCCACGCAATGTATGCATGTGATACACACTTCCATACATATGTGCTAAATATGCACACATGTGTACAGATGTACACACAATGCACCTATAACTGCATTTTCTCATACGTTTGTGTGCATCTAAAGATTTTGCATGCCTGCACACATATTTGCACATACTCCATAGCCCTCATGAAAGGAAGGAAAGCAGAGTGTTCTAGGATATAAAATAATTATTGCTTGGGAGTCGGGCGGTGGCTCAGTGGGTTAAATGCACATGGGGCAAAACACAGGGACCAGCATAATGATCCCGGTTTGAGACCCAGGCTCCCCACTTGCAGGGGAGTCACGTCACAGGCAGTGAAGCAGGTCTGCAGGTGTCTGTCTTTCTCTCCCCTTCTGTCTTTCCCTCCTCTCTCCATTTCTTTCTGTCCTGTCCAACAACAAATGACATAAATAACCACAGCGATGTTAAACAACAAGGGCAACAAAGGGAAAATAAATAAATATAAAAAATGGAAAAAAAGAGTTAAAAAATAATTATTGCTTGAGGCTGGGTGGTAACTCATCTGGTTGAGGGCACACACTATAGCATGCAAGGACCCAGGTTCAAGCCTTAGGTGCCCATCTGCAGTGGAAAAGCTTCATGAACTGAGCAGTGAAGCAGTGATGCAGGTGTCTGTCTCTCTTTTTCAAAATTTTTTATTATCTTTATTTATTTATTAAATAGAGACAACCAAAAATCAAGAGGTAAGAGGATGATAGAGAGGGAGAGAGATAGAGAGACACCTACAACACTACCACTCAGAAAACTTACCCCTGCAGGTGGAGACCTGGGTTTGAACCCAGGTCCTTGTGCATTGTAACATATGCACTCAAACAGGTGTGCCATCACCCGCCCACTCCTTTTCTATCTCCCTTTCCTTTCTCAGTTTCTCTTTCTGAATCCATCATAAAGCAAATAAATAAAAGTAAAAAAATAATCATTGCTCTTGCAAAAATCAGTATAGCTAATTGTCTTTGGGGGCTGTGCCATTTAACAAACCTATAAAGACTAGTCTTCCTTTAAAAAGAAGATGTATATATTTATTAGAAAGACAGAAAGAAAGAGAGAGGGAGGGTACCAGAGCATCTCTCTGGTACATCCCATGCCAGGCATCAAACTCAGGACCTCATGCTGGAAGGCTCAGTACTTTAATCACTGCACTGCCTTCTGGACAGCCAGACTACTCATCTTCAAATGTATGACCTCAAAGTCCTGGGCTTGGGGTAGCAACATCAGTCCCACTTCATGTCACATGCTTTCTAGTTGTGCTCTCTTGGTACCTGACTTTCTCTTCCTTCAAGTGCATCCCAGGTGTCTAAATCATTGTGTACTAAGTTGCCTAATTCTTTACTCCTTTAATAATGTCAGCTCTGAAATGGGGAGGGTCAAATCCTGAATATTCCCCATGGATCAAAAAAACAAAACAAAACAAACAAAAAATGACTACAGCTTGAAATGTAGGAGGCTTTAGGCAGATATGTAATGGAACAGATCCACCAGTATCCCTTTGCCAGTTTTATACAGAAATTTTAGATTTGGGGTGAGTGATGGTTTGTGGCTTAGAGAAATCCAGGCCTCAGAATGCTGTGGAAGTTGACAAGTAAGAGAACCCACCCTGCAAATGCATTCCTAACCACTGGGAAAACAAATGTTGGTGCTGGGTAGTAGGTTTCCTAAAACTGAAATGCAGACATATCCTTAACTGCTTCTCATTCCATTTCCTCTTGGGATGGTCAGCAACACCAGAAACTGACACAATACAAAGAGGACAGACAAGTCACCACCCAGATGGAACAGGTTTGCTGTCTGTTTCTCTGACAGGTTACAGCAGTCAGCAGGACCCTCTTAGATATACACAGGGTAGAAACTGATGGACAGGTGGGAATAAGCATCACAGTGCAGGTCCATGAAAAGCAGGCATTTGTGGTCAGACTCACTAATAATCACTTAATTTGTTTAATGAATAGGTCTAGATGTCAATACTGGGCCAGGTGAAAGGTGCTGGGGATACAGGAGAAAATGTGATGTACGTAATTTTTGGCTACTTGGTACCCCAGTCTGCTGGAGCACTGATGAATGACACAGCAATGCCAATGCACTCTGACTTCTCCAGACTGTTTGGATGGAGCTTGAAGGAATCCAGTTAAATCAGATAAGCCAAAAAGCGAAGGATGTATTTAGGATGGCCTCATTCATAGGCAGAACTTAAGGAAACAAGAAGAGAAAAGAAAAACACAAAGTAAAACTTGAACAAGTTTGGCATATCGCACCACAGCAAAGAACTCTTGGGAAGAAGGACAGGGAGAGAGAGGGCTGAAGGAAAGGGGGCTTTGAGGTTCTGGTGCACGATGATGGTAAAGGACCTAAGTCAGAGTGCTCTGAAGACACCTCTCATGGTGAGATGAGAAACTGTACCCATGTGTCAACAGCTGTACTGTAGGCCATTAACCCCCTTGATAAAATTATTAAAAAAAAAAAAAATCCGCTGTGACCGGAACTCAAATAGGGAGAGATCAGCAGGAGGGAGACTTCAGACTGCACACTGATGAGTGGCATGTCCCCTTGAGGTGGGCTAGCAGAAGCTCTGGAGATGATGGTGTTTTAAGCTAAGACCTGACAAAGGAGCATAGTTGTGTTAGAGGTATTGGCTGTCTACTTCCCTCCTCTGTGGACCTCGGCTGCTACCAAGAGGAAAGATTGCACTTCCCAGACATCCTGGCTTCAGGAGTCATCTTCAACAAAGGATTCAGTCCATAGCTCTCCAAATAAGACCATTGGCCAGATTATTAAATAAGAAGAAATCGGGAGTCAGGCAGTAGTGCAACGAGTTAAGCGCACGTGGCGTAAAGCGCTAGGATCCCAGTTTGAGCCCCTGGCTCCCCACCTGCAGGGGAGTCACTTCACAGGCTGTGAAACAGGTCTGTAGGTGTCTATCTCTCCCCCTCTCTATCTCCCCTCCTCTCTTGATTTCTCTCTGTCCTATCCAACGACAGCAACAACAACAACAATGATAAAACAACAAGGGCTACAAAAGGGGAAAAAATGGTCTCCAGGAGCAATGGATTCTTGGTGCAGGCACCAAGCCCCAGAAATAACCCTGGAGGCAAAAAAAAAAAAAGAAAAAGGAGAAAAGAAATTTCATATAAGAGCCCAGAAGAAAAATATATTACAGTGGGTTGGGGAGATAACATAGTGGTTATGCAAAAGACTCTCATGTCTGAGACTCTAAGGCCCCACATATAATTCCTAGCACCACCATAAGCCAGAGCTGAACAGTGCTATGACCTGTCTCTCTATTTTTCTCTCTGTATGTCTCTCATTAAAATTTATTAGTTAAATAAACATTTTAAGAAAAAATTGACCTATCAGCCTTGAGTTGGAGTAGCCCCTCCGCCCCCCTCACTTCCTCATCCGGCTACACCCAGCTATTTCTCAGTTCCAGTA
Source organism: Erinaceus europaeus (assembly GCF_950295315.1). Taxonomy (NCBI): domain Eukaryota; kingdom Metazoa; phylum Chordata; class Mammalia; order Eulipotyphla; family Erinaceidae; genus Erinaceus; species Erinaceus europaeus. The sequence goes on along the minus strand of NC_080163.1, from coordinate 55,491,345 downwards.
ATAAAACCCTTTCTAAATCATCATGAGAGACTCCATAGGAATTCTATTTTGTCCCCACCAGGGCTATTGTATGGGGTTGGATGCCTGTGCTGTGACTCTCCCACCTCAGGTAGCCATTTCCCTTTTTCTCTTCTAGAGGTTGAGAGAAAGGGAGAGAGAGATAGAGAGACACATGAAATACTGCTCACCACTCATGAAAGTCTCCCCCTGAATGTGAGGACCAGGGGGAACCAGACCTCATAAGAAGTCTTATACTGTTGGGTAAATAAAGCCCTATATTAACTCAAGGGGCTTGGGGTCCCATGGTAACTGTAAAGCTATGAGAAGAGGGAAGAGTCATCTGAGGCAGATCCCTCAGAGAGACAGGACATGACATACCAAGAGACATAGAAGAAACAAGTGTGTGGTGGCTACCAGGGATTCTCAAGTCAGGTCACATTTGGGGCACAGGCTGCAGCGGGACACATAGCTAATCCATGTGGACACTGAAGCCACCCATCCTTGTAATGGTGGCAGAAGGGTGCCAAGACTGAAGTACTCATGCAGGAACTGGGTGGATCTGAGGAGAGTAGATGCTCTTCAAAGGAATTGGAGCTTTGTGTGAGACTGAAAACCTGTACTCTCAGACTGTGGGGCAAGGAAGTTTCTTTCACTGTTGGATGACCCTCCACTTGCCCATCACCCTGGATCTGTTTACATACCTCTCAAGTGGGCAGAAGACCCTCTGGGATCTGCCAGCCATAACAACCTGAGCTCTGTCCACCAGGTGAGCTGTGTGCCTCTCTGTCTCCTGAAGGTCACTCTGTTCTCCTCCGAGCTGTCACCAAAACCCTTTTCTCTACCGCATGCAGAAGCTGTGCTGGGGCCAGTATTGGTTTACCCAGTAGAATGTACACATTTCTGTGCACAAGGACCTGAGTTTAAGCCCTTGGTCCCCACTTGCGGGAGGTGGGGGAGAGGGGGAGCTTCAAAAGTGGTAAATCAGTGCTACACGTGTCTTTGTTTTTTAAAAAATATTTATTTATTTTCCCTTTTTGTTGCCCTTGTTTTTTATTATTGTTGTTAATGATGATGTCGTTGTTAGATAGGACAGAGAGAAATGGAGAGGAGGGGAAGACAGAGAGGTGGAGAGAAAGATAGACACCTTCAGACATGCTTCACTGCTTGTGAAGCAACACCCCTGCAGGTGGGGAGCCAGGAGCTCTAACCGCTGGCTTGAACTGGGATCCTTAAGGCGGTCCTTGCGCCAGCTCCACGTGCGCTTAACCCGCTGCACTACTGCCCGACTCCCTACAGGCGTCTTTATTTTTCTCTCCCCACTATCTCCTCTTTTATCTTAATTGCTTTCTGCCTCTATCAACAAAAATGAAAAATAAAAAAAGGGAGGAAAGAATGGCTAACAGTGGATTCACTGCATAGGCACCGAGCCAAAGTGATAACCCTGGGATGATCCTGGCATCAATAAAAAAAAAAAAAAGGGAAGGAAGAGGTGATGGTGGAACAGGAGGAGAAGGAGGTGGAGGATATGTGTCACTACCAGAAGCTCATGGAATCACTCTGGACCTCAGCTTCCACAAAAAATCCTAGCAGACATAATAAGACCTCCTACTTGTTTGGTTTCACCCATAGCCTTTTTCCAACTCAGTCTCAGAGAGAACAGAACCATCTCTACCTCAAGCTCATAGAGAAACTCCTCCCTAGAATTCTGTAATATTCTTTCTTTCCTGTCTCCTCCTCTATTTTTCTTTTGAACTAGTTCTTCCTAGTCTTTCAAGTTCAATTTTAAATGAGATTTCTCCAGAAGAGCCTTCTGCAGAAGGGGCATTGCTTGTTATACTTGAAACTAACACTATGTATATATATATATATATATTCATTTTTGTCTTTTTTTTTTTTTTAGAGGGTGAGAGATATGCCTTAGCAGTGCTTTGAAGTGTCTGTGCAGCTACTCCCATGTGATGATCAGGGTTTCAAACCCAGGTCCTTGCAAATGACAAATTATGTGTCCTACCAGGTGAGCCATCTACCATCCCCTCCTTTGCTGATGCCTAGAATTACTGAGTCATTTCAGCTTGTCTTGTGTGGCCTCTCATCCTCTAAGGTATAAGCACTATAGGCAGGGTTTTATCCCACAAAATACTGCTTTATCTTTTATCTTTCACCTAACTCTGTCCCAGGAATGTATCACGTACTGGGAGATGAGTTGATTTTGTGAGGATAAATGACCATCACAGTGGATTTGATTGATATATATATTACACACATGATTCTTCAGAGGGGCCTAGAAGAAAGTAACTCCAAGAATATCACAAACGACAGTGTAGGCCCTGACCACTAGAGGGCGATAAAAGCCATAAAGCAGATGGTTTCAGACCACCTCCACCCCTAGCCCTTGCCCCACTCCTGTTTGAAAGTGTCCCATTACTTTACATTCTAGGGATAGCCTAGTCTCATAAAATATGTACATGCAGACTGTCAGGACTCAGCAAACTTGAAGGAATCTGTTCAGTTCAACCTCAGACACTGATGCTAGAGGAAGCATGAGAACCCTCTGTTTCCCTGGTTCTGTGGTTTCTAGCCCTGGAAAAATCCCTCTCTTTTCCTATTGTCTTATTTTCTCTTATGTAGGTGAGGCCATGGTCACTCCTATATCTTCATCCATAAGTAAATATGTATTCATGTTCTACTTTATGCTGGACACTGTCAGGCCCTAGGAAGTCCTGTATGCAAAATGGATCCATGACTAACTGATGTGGTACACTGTTCAGCTATTAAGACAGGCACCAGCAGTTAATAAGTAATCAGCAACTGTGATCAGTGAGGAGAGAAAGGTCGGGTCTGGGGACTCGATGTAATGGAGGTACGTAACTGGATATAATGGAGGTACTTGACTCTTTCTCTACCTCTCTGGGAGTAAGGATCATTTAGCAGAAATCAGGAGGTAGGCAGAACCCAAGATAAGGTCAATCCTTCTGCCACTCGTGTCCATCTAGGCTGTGTCTGGGCAAGTCTTCCCCCTCTCTTGTCTCTGGCCTCCCTCTCTGTAGCATTGTGCAAGCACCTCAAACTCCAGCTTTTGATTAGGCGTGATTAGCACCTGAGTGATGCAGGCTCCCTCCTTCCTTCACAGAGCTCTGGGTCGCAGGTGCCTGGGGATACGGGGTTTGGTGTGGAAAGGGATTTTTAAGTTGATGGTCTCCTGCAGAGCAGCTGGCCAGGGACAGAACCTTCAAGTTTTACTGGCTGCAAGGATGCTGTTCTGGTATGGGATACTATCATCTTAAGAACTTCCACGGCCTGCCCTCCAGCTGCCTGAGGAGCTGAGTAAAGATGAAGATTCCTGTGTCCAACCCCTTACTCCCCAAGCATAATGACACAGTAGATCTGGAAGAGGGCTTGGGGATCTGCATGCTGGTGAGTCTCCCTGTGATTCTGATGCACATTAAGGTATTAAGGTTTGGGAATCAGCATCTGGGATCATTCTGTTGAAAGCACACCAGGCACTTGCACTTTAAATTGACATTCATTTATGCTCTAATGTATGTAGTCAGGAAAAGCTGTGGTTAACCTGAATATTTATTTCTTTGTGGAGACAGGGCCTTGTGCAACTGAAATATTACCACTGTGGATTGACTTTTTATTGAAACAGAGATAGAGATAGATGTAGGGGTGGGGGTAGTGGAAGGAGTAGGGGTAGAAGGATAGGAGTTGGACAGGGGTAGGGATAGGGTTGGGGATAGGGGTGTAGTTAGAGGTAGGGGTAGTGACAAGGATAAAGGTAGATTAAAAGAGGGAGATAATCACAGCTCTGCAACTTCGCCCCAGTGTCAGGTACCTGCCATGATCTTTTTTTTTTGTCCAAACTTAAATGCTAGTAGAATGCTTATCTTTCCATTTTATTTTATTTTATTTATAAAAAAGAAACATTAACAAAACCATAGGATAAGAGGGGTACAACTCCACACAATTCCCACCACCAGATTTCCCCTCCCCGATAGCTTTCCTATTCTGTATCCCTCTGGGAGCATGGACCCAAGGTCTTTGTGGGATGCAGAAGGTGGAAGCTCTGGCTTCTGTAGTTGCTTCCCTGCTGAATATGGGTGTTGACTGGCTGGTCCATAATCCCAGCCTGCCTCTCTCTTTCCTTAGTAGGCTAGGGCTTTGGGGAAGCAGAACTCCAGGACACATTGGTGGGGTCGTCTGTCCAGGGAAGTCTGGTTGACATCATGCTAGCATGTGGAACCTGGTGGCTGAAAAGAGAGTTAACAAATAAGCCAAACATATTGTTGAACAATCGTGGACCTAAAGGCTGGAATAGTGCAGGTGAAGAGTTGAGGGGTATTCCATTTGGTAGATAGCTACTAGGCATATTTTAGTTATATTCCAAAGGGCCTGTGGCTATACTAGTTTTTTTTTTTCCCTTGAGCCTGAAATATGACATGCAGGTGGATCCAAGTTATTGTCTGGGGAGATGGAAAAGGGACAAAAAGCTGGATCAGGGAAGAGAGTAGCTCCCTAATATGAGAAAAGGGTATAAATATTGTTGACTGTAAACCTCATCGATTTGATTTGGCCTGGATCCCATACTCAGCTTAGGAGCCTGTGTGACCTCTGCATCCCTGTAGATCTGAGCTCACATTCTGTGGTCATGAGTAGGAACATTCCAAGCTGCCCCAATATCGACCCATTTTCCTCAGGCATAGCATAGAGTATGTTGTCCATCCTGCCTTCGGAAGATAGAACATTCTCTACTGTTGTTGATCCAAGTTGAGGGCATGGTCCTATGTCCTCCCATATGTTGAGCAGGTTCTTGAATCTAAGTTGTGTGCATTGCATAACAATGACCCTTTCCTGAAAAGTATCTCTCTGTCTCAAATTGAATTTTTGTAATTCAGAAGTCATTCTAAAGAATACATGTGACTGTTACGTGACAGAATAATTTTTCCTGATAGGAGGTTTCACTTAGTGAGGACCTTTCTGGTATGCTAATTTCCTTTTGCTTGGTCACACCTATTTCTGCTTCACAGACCAATAGATCAAATAAAAGTGAATGCAGGACACCAAAGTTTCATCTCTGTGGAAAATCGGAAAATCGGCAGTCTTCATTTCCATAAAGTGGAGAGAGAGGGAAGATTGGTTTAGGAGGTGCAAAGACTTCTCAGTTTCAAAGCCCAGAATAAAGTTCCTCCAGAGTTGAGCAGTTATTTATTGTCAGATTTATAATCACTGTCCACCTGGGGCAGGTGAGCCCTGGCTCAGTGTTCCCCAAACACAGTTAACAACCTGATGCCCTTGAATTTGCTATTGCTGAGGAGACTGTTAGTCCCATGATTCCTAACTAGACCAATGGTGGGGCAAATTGATGAGGTTTACAGTTAAATGTATTTATAAGTTTTTTCCCAGATTTAGGAGCTACTCTTTCCCCTCATCTACCTTTCTAGTTCTTTTTCCAACTCTGAAGTCCTCTCCCTAAGATAATACCTATGGTTCATCTGCATGTTAGCTGTCAGGCTCAGGCAAAAATTAGTAAAGTCATGGGCCCCTTGGAATATATCTAAAATAGACCTACTAGCTTTTTCCAAAATGGAGACCCCAAGTCTCATCTGCTATATTCTTGCCTTTAGGTTCCAGATTATTAAAGAATTTGTTCTTCTTTATATCTTAATGTTTTTTCAGACATCAAGTTGCAGATGACACCAGCCTAACTTCCCCAAGCAGACAACTTCACCAATGTACCCTGGAACCCCATCCCTCCAGAGACCTGTCCCACTAGGGAAAGACAGTAACAGGCACAGAGTATGGATAGAGCTGCCAATGCCTATGTCCAGCAGAGACACAATTACAGAAAACAGACCTTTCACTTTCTGCACCCCATAATGATCCTGGGCCCATACTCCCAGAGGGATAAAGAATAGGAAAGCTTTCAAGGGAGGGGGTGGGATACAGAACTCTGGTGGTGGGAAATGTGTGGAACTTTACCCTTCTTATCCTGTGGTTTTGTAGATAGTTTCTATTCTTTATTTTATAATTTAAAAAAGAAATAAAAGAAATTTACATCATCTCACTAGGAGGTAGGGGTTTGGAGGGGAGGGAGGGGGCTCAGATTGAGACACTCTACTTCATGCAAATGTCCTGGTTCATAGTGGGTCCTATTTCCTTTAACATCCTATCTCCTTGATCTGTAGCTCCAGTGCTGGGCTTGCTTCTCACTCTCCCAAGATGACCACTCCCTTTAAGGTTGTGACTTCTCCAGGATGTGGCAAATTAACAGCCCAGGCTGTCAGTTCAGACAGGACAGGAAGTAGGACCCAATAATGCTTCATCATTTGTATTGATGTTAATGGCATTCAGGGAACCTGGGAAGAGAAAATGAAATGTACAGTCAGCATTTCTATAAGGCAGCACCCACAGAGAGAAAGAAGGGACAAGAGATTGCTTCAAATACTATATATATATTTGTTTAAATTATAGATTTATTATAAAATTTAAATGAATCAACTTAAAAATTAATATAAATTTATGACAAATGAAATGAGTAAAGCAGGGTAAAATAAAATGTTCTTTTGTCATTTGATAAAGACAAAAAGCACAAGCATTTTAAAACATATTTAGGATATCTAATAAATGAATATTAGTACTCATTTTCAATTTATGACAACTTGGATTGTTAGGTTAAAACATTAAACACTGCTTTCTCCCTTGTTAGAAGATTAACAAAAGAGGGGACAGAATCAGAGCACTTTGGTGTCTGTGATGCCAAGAGTCAAACTTGGTGCCTCATGCTTAAGAGTCCAATTCCTTAGTGACTGTACCAACTCATCACCTCCCAGGTAATGAGAGAGAGAAAGAGAGTGTTGTCATGCATGGTGCTAGAGATAGACCTCAGGGCCTCAAGCATGCAAAGTACACCTTCTACCTGCTGAACCGCATTGCTGGTAGATGAAATACTTGTAGTCGTAATTCTTCAAAGTTTTGTTCACATGCATGCTTCACTTACATTTCATACATAAACACTAGTATCTATGTAGATGAGTTTTATCCACCACATTTTAGTGGATCCTCCTACTCTCATGCCAGACAGGTTGGTCATTTGATTATCACTAATGAGGAAACTGAGGCCCAGGAACAACTTTTTAGTGGCCTAGCCAGAGAAAAGCCTGAGTCTTCAAACTCTATGTCTATTGCTGTTCCCTTAGTTAGTTTCCTGATACTTCATGCAGAGAGCAACTCTAGAACAAAGATAAAGTGATCCCATCTTTGGATGGTCTTTCTTGGAGGCTCCATTTTGGAACTCTGTCCAGAAGCCACTAGGTTTGCTTCTGCTTTGTGGCCTAGGTCACCCAGAACCACTGTCATTTCCCAGAAGAGGGGAATCACTGGTTTCCTGCAGCAAGAGGAAGGCCATGCTCTGAGCAATTTAATCTGATGATGCACTCAGGAAGGATGGGAAAAGGGACAGTGTAGAGGAGTGTGACTCAAAAAATGCTGCCAGTGACTTATTAGAAATTATATTTAGTTGACCACGGGATGGGCCAGAGGGTCTGTGGAGCTAAGTGGATGGTCAGACTGAGGCCTGGAGGTGTAGTGACTTGCTGCCCAGTTAAGGAATTACCTGCTATTGAGGATTAGAGTCTGGTACTTGGAGTGAGACAGGTTCAAGTTCAAGTCTCTGCTCTACTAGCATTTATAGTGGTGTCCTTGGACAAGTCATATGATCCCATAGAAACTTGTATGCTTCACCTATAGAGTAGGACTGAAAAAAAATGACTGTGAAGACTAAATGAAACTGTGCTTAAAGAGTACTGGCAATAGTAAAGCTAAATAAATATCAGCTATAGTTATCAAAACTAAATAAGGAATATGGAATGATACACTTCCTTTTGCTCCTAAACATTCCCCTAATTCCTCGGTTATTCAGCTCTTTCCTTGCCTTTGATGCCCTGGGCTGTCATTTCAGGTTGCATCTACCTCTCTCAGTTGGATTTCTCACAGCATACTCTCCCTACCTCCCCAGCTGGCATAGATGATATTAACCTCATTCTAGAGACAGAATCTTAGAGATATGAAGTTATAGTGTTAAGGTGACCAGGATGCCACAATTAGCAATGTTTGTGCTGGTCTCAGTTGCCCAAGCCGTCAGATACTACAGTCAATATGCGAAGCCACAGCCCTTAACAGAAGTCAAACTTTTCTTCTAATGGCAGAAAAACACAATAAATGCCTTTCTGGGGAGCAGAGAGAACCGTGTGAATGCAGGGCTCAAGAAAGGTCCTCTGGGATTGAGTCTTTCAATGACAAACTGAATGGAAGGACCCCGAAGACACTAAGAAATGCTTTTAGGGATTTGTCACAGATGGGTTTTTTTTTTAAATCTTAAAAATTATTTATTCATTACATAATATTAACACAACTTAATGTTTTCATATTTATAAGGTGGCTGAGAATTTTCCTTTCAAATAAGTAAATACACTGTTCTAAAAGAACAATACTAAGTATGTAATAGTAAGTGAATGATTTTGTGTTAAAAATCATACCACTCTCTGCCCACCCCCACTCCACCAATCAAATGCCTGAATTTTGGGAAACTGATTTTATACAGTGTTTGTATTTTTCTAGAAGAGAGCTGTGAGACCAGGAGACATTAAATCACTAACTGATTCCCAAATGTCACAGAGTGTTTGAGTCTGAGTTTAGTCATATGAAACTGCCTTTCATTTCCCCTAAATTCAGAGATAATGGGGAAAGGATACATCAAAGCTAAGTTCTAGTAGACATTTGATAAATGATGCTCAGTCCTGCAGGCTGCCAAGTCTCTGATTAGAATCTTGATGCTGTTTCTTCAAATTAATTTCTCTTCCCTGTTGTCATCTCTGTCTCTCAGAGCCTGAGTCCATCTCAGAGCTTTTCTTCAGTGACTGTATTCTCCTGGCCCCTGAATCAGAAGGTCAAGTTCAGACTGTCAGTTGACCTTACCTGGAAATAGAGAGGGACGAACACTGGATTTCAGATTAGGAGGGAACTGGAGCCCACTGGGTCTTCATGTATACATATACATGTACATATACATATGGAAATACGTGTGTATATGTGTGTGCATATATATATATATATATATATATATATATATATATAGAGAGAGAGAGAGAGAGAGAGAGAGAGAGAGAGAGTCAGAGGGAGCAAGGCAGAAAAAGAGTGAAAGGCCACAGCAAAAAAGCATCTCTCAAGGCAATTGGGGATGGCATGAACCTAGGTTATACACATGACAAAGTAGCAAACCATACAAGTAAGCTATTTTGCCTTCCCAAGTCTCTGTCTTGAAGAGAGACATCTTTATCCCCAGCTACCTAACTCCTGAGGCTGTAAGGAAGGGAGAGAGAGATAGCAGTGGAGGCTGAATTGGTTACACCACTGAATACGCTGTTATGATCAGATTAGTGTGTTCCCATCAGCAGCTATTGGGCACATGAGCAGTGACCATAAACTATTCAGGCCACCTCCTGACTCTCCTGACTCTGTTCTGATAAACTTATTACTCCACTACTCAGCTACTTTCTAAGTAGAAAACTGCTGCTTATAAAATAACACCACAGATGGGATTTTGAGTTGACTTCTGCAAAACAAAAACAAACAACCATATTCTCTGAGTTTTGCTAATGGCAATTATCAATATGGTAAGGAAGAAGCTAACGCTGGGGTCCTGGGAAGTGGCCTGCTCTCGTTCATATGTCCAGAGAGGGGCAACTTTGAGACTAACCAATGGAATCTCTGCTTCACAATTAAAGTCTGAAATCTAGAATGAAGGCTGTTTCCAAAACCACCCTTCACCCTGGCACTGAGCTAAAGGTTGACAAAGGGGGGACCCAGACTGCCTTCCTCGTCCATTGCTGCATTTGTCATGAAAGTATCACATTGTCCTCATGTTATATCCTCATTTTATGCATGGCAATTGGGCCTGGAGGGAGTAGAGAAGGAATAGAACTCAGTAATCTCTAACCAAATTAGGAAAGTCAACTTTTTCTTCCTATACATGTAGAGATGTTTGTGACAGTTATAGGCTCTCTTACTCAGGAGCTGGATATCTTCTTTAAAAAAAAAAGCATGTAGTTTACATTCTTTATCTCTAATATAGATTTCTCCAGCTTTTACCTTCTTACCAGATTATTATCATTATATATAAGGATATATGTGTACATGGAATATAGCATTGCTCAGATATAGGGATCATATATACCATTATCTATCTCTTATAGTCTAATTTCTGTAGAAAAACACAGAATAGTCTGCGTATGAATGACATATTTATTATGAAGAGATTGATTTCTTTTAAGGAATGGACTCATGCCCATTCCTTAATGGACATGAAGTTGGCAAAACCAAATTCTTTATTTTGAACCAGCAGGATGAAGAACTGGGGAAGAGCTGATACTGTAACTCAAGTCAAAGGTCTTCTGGAGGCAGGCTTTTTTCTTCCTTGGGTGTGGTCACCCTTTTTCTATTAAGGTTTTCAACTAATTATATGAGGCCATCTGTTTTACTTGAAGTCTAGTGACTTAAAATATTTAATTTAAAATATTTTCTCAGCAACATACAGATGTATTTGACCAAATAACTGGGTCCTATTAGGCAAGTGAAGGCATAAAATTAACTCTGTCACATATATATATATATATATATATATATATATATATATACATACATACATATACATATCAGAATACATACATTGTATACTATATATACATATATCAGAATACATACATTGTATACTATATATACATATATACATATACCAGAACACATACATTGTATACTATATATACATATATATCTATATCAAAATACATATATTGTATACTATATATACATATATATGCTGTGATTTATTTACTGAACATTTATTAGTGGTGAGCTTCATTTATTTATTATTCTGAGTGTGAGGAGAGAGAGAGAACACTACTTAACTTTGGCATGAGTTGGTATCAGGGATTGAATCTAGGACCTCAAGATTGAAAATTCTGTGCTGTTTACCAAGCCTTGACTAGTTGAACTGTCTCCCCAGTCCTGACTAATTCTTTTGTAAAAAAAAATAAAATGTTTAATTTTTATGAATAGGAGAGAAAGAGAGACAACTTCTCAATTCTGGAATATGTGGTACCAGAAATGAAGTATGGAACCACGTGCTTGCAAGTCCTGTACTCTATCACTAAGACAACTTCTGGGTCAGCCCTCATTGAATAATAATTGTTCAGTACAGCTCCTGATGTGAAGCTAGAAATAAATGGTAATTTCAATTCAGAAGTGATTAAGAGCAGAGATGGGAGACTGGATCTAGCAGACCTATTTAAGTTCAAATGCTTCCAAATGTGAAACTTGGGCAAAAGGCTTCTAAGTCTCTCTTTTTTTCTGACCTGTAAAAACAGAATTAAAAATAGTACACAAGGAGCTTGATCAATACTGATCAACCAAGTGAATGTTGGCAGGCTGTTGGGAGAGTCAAAGGAAAGGATTTATCTGAACCACACCATCCCCGCTCCCATAGCTCCCATATAGAACCTGGCACATGATGACAACACTGTGATTATAGCTGCCTTTTTCTAGAATTAATTTTGCCTTGACATCTACAGATCCAGAATCCAGGCTGGCAGACACAGGGGTCCACCTAATGCGGCTCAGTGAAGCCTAGCTTCCTAGAGAAGTCTTGCCTTCAAAGGGAAAGGGGAGACAGAGCAGAAATCTCCCCTGCCTGAGTCAGAAACTGATTTCTCTTACTTTCTTGGGATCATCTTTCTTTTTTTTATTTTTTTTATTTTTTATTGGGGAATTAATGTTTCACATTTGACAGTAATTACAATAGTTTGTACATGCATAACATTTCTCAGTTTTCCATATAACAATACAACCCCCACTAGGTCCTCTGAGGACCTGTATTCTCTGCCCCACCCCCCAGAATCTTTTACTTTGGTGCAATAGGTTTTGGCATCACCTTTGGGGTGACCAGTTCCCTGCTACTCTCAGAACTTCTTTCTTGGAGCTCTGGATATGGCTGAGATTGGCAGGGAGTGTTCTCTGCAGAACTATGGTTTGGAGCCCAATGCTCCTCACATCCCTGCCAGCACACAGACTACAAGCTTGTAGCCCTGCTGTTGGCCTGGCCACACAAAGCATAACTGACTGCCTCATAGTGAATAATAGCTGCCTTCTCTGCTTCTCCAGGCTTTGGATTAGCTAATCAATCCCACTTATTCTAAAACAAACTGTACTGTTTTATGGGATAACTTAGAGGGTAAGGACATCAGGAATAAATTAATCTTTTAATAGTAGATGATGCTGTACTCTAGAGCAGAATCCCAGCTCTCATATCAACTCTATGGCATATCTCCCCTCCTCCCAGAGGCCAGCAGAATGAATCTACCACTCCCAGCTCTCTTTTTTTTTTTTGACAGAACAAGAATAAATTCAGAGGGGAGAGGAAGATAGAAAGAAGAAGATAAAAAGAGACATCTACAACACTGCTTTTCTGCTTGTGAAAATTGCTTCACCTATGTAGATGGGGGTTGGGGATATGACCCTGGGTCAATGCACATGGTAATGTGTGCACTTGACCAATTAATTGTACCAATTCCCAGCCTTGTTCAACTTTCTCAATCTCTCTTATGCCTTAAATTCTGCATCTGTAAAATTGTGATATTAATATCCACTCAAAAGGATTTTTAGGATATTTGAAAGAGCAACTGGGAAAATGGATCAGTAGAGTGTCAGACTTGGCATATTTGGGGTTCTCTGTTCTATCCCTGGTATTGCTTGATCTAGAGTGGTGGTTGGATTTCCTCTTTCTACCCTTGTGTGGAACTCCTTCATATTTAATGAATAAAGTTATTTATGTGTTTGTTTGTTTTTGCTGCCACAGTTATTGCTAGGACTCGGTGCCTAAGCTATGAATAATTTTCCTTTTATCTTTACTTGATAGGACAGAAAGAAATTAAGAGGGGAAGAGGAGATAGAGAGGGAGGAGAAATGCTTGCAGCCCTGCTTCACTGTTCGTGAGCCCCCCTTACTCTCTCCAGGTGTGGACTGTGTGCTTGAAAACAGGCCTTTGTGCATGGTAATGTGTGTGCTCAACCAGGTGTTCCATCTCAGGGCCCCTGGAAAAAAATTTTTAAAAAAGATGATTGATGAGTCAATGTATATAAAGTATGTTAAAATGTGCCTGCCCCCTGAGAGTATGGATGAACCTGTCAACGTCGATGTCCAGCGGAGAAGCAATTACAGAAGCTAAACCTTCCACCTTCGGCATCCCATAATGATTCTGGGTCCATGATCCCAGAGGAATGAAGAATAGGAAAGCTTCCAATGGAGGAGATGGGATATGGAATTCTAGTGGTGGGGGTTGTGTGGAATTTTACCCATAGTATCCTATGGTCTTGTCAATTATTATTATATCAATAAAATGATAAATGATAAAAGATAACATTGAGAAAGCCTTCCTGGCTCATATTAAGTGTTCAATATACTGTAGCTAGTACTGTTATCACTACCACTATGGGTAAACAGCAGACAGAACAGCAAATTTGGCCCCTTGCCTCTATCGAATTTACATACTTGTGAATAGGAAAAGAATAAGCAAGTGCAATTTTTATTTAAATACATAGATGAGGTGTCCAGAGTTATAGCTAATTGGGTAAGGCACAGATCGTGCACACAGATCATTCACAAAAGGTGAAGAAACACGACTCTGAAGAAACATAAATGAAAACAAACAAATAAAAACCCCACCAGCTGTGACTAGTGTTCAGAAGACCCATAGGATTCTTTTTAAAAATTTTTTTTATTTAAGAAAGGAGACATTAACAAAATCATAGGATGGGGGGGTGCAACTCCACACAATTCCCACCACCCAATCTCTATATCCTGTTCCCTCCCCATAGCTTTCCCATTCTCTATCCCTCTGGGAGCATGGACCCAGGGTCATTGTGGGTTGCAGAAGGTGGAAGGTCTGCCTTCTGTAATTGCTTCCTGTTGTTTTCACCGGGCTGGCTTCATGGGTGGGTAACAGATGACCAGGGACTCATGGTTGAGCTGTAGGCAGTATCTCTTTATTCATGCAGGACGCAGCGCAATCTATACCAAGCTAGGCTAAACTAAAGTACCGTAAAACTCACAATGCTGTCTTTATATGTACTTGCCAAGTAGGGTGGAAACAGGACATGACATAGAGAGGTTGGAGAGAAAAGTGACTGGTGAAAATCAGAGTGTGACAACGAGAGGGGGCGGAGCAAAAACATATCATGAGCCAGTGGGGATTGAACCAATGCCCTGGAGGGAGGGTGGTGCTTGTTAACAGCGGTTATGTAAATAGAATGAAGTGGTTATGTAAATAGAATAGTGTTAAGCAGGGGGGATTTAAACCAAATGAAACAGAAGGGGTTTTCAAAAGCATACCAACAATTCCCCCTTTCTTTTTAACTAATGGCCATAGTATCAGGATTGTGGGGTGAACAGAAACCTATATCATACAGGCGTTTTCAAAAGAACTGGCATAAGACATGGAAAACAGGGAGTTGGGCTGTAGCGCAGCGGGTTAAGCGCAGGTGGCACAAAGCACAAGGACTGGCATAAGGATCCCGGTTCGAACCCCGGCTCCCCACCTGCAGGGGAGTCACTTCACAGGCGGTGAAGCAGGTCTGTAGGTGTCTATCTTTCTCTCCTCCTCTCTGTCTTCCCCTCCTCTCTCCGTTTCTCTCTGTCCTATCCAACAACGACGACAACAACAATAATAACTACAACAATAAAACAACAAGGGCAACAAAAGGGAATAAATAAATAAATAAATAAATAAATATTTTTAAAAAAAGACATGGAAAACAAAATAGGTGAGCAGCAATAACCAGTGTGATGCCAAGGGGAACGTTTATTGCCTGAAAGGGCAAGGCCTAGCAGGCGAAATGGCATTTCTTGCCTCTGGGAGCGCTTCATGCCTCTGGGGGCATCTCTTGCCTCAAAGGGCGTTTCCTGCCTCTGTGGGCATCTCTTGCCTCTTGGGGCGCTTCATGCCTCTGTGGGCATAACCTAATAAGGAGGGGGAGTTTTCTACCTTTGTGGACAGAGCCTGCAGGCGAGGAGACATGGTATATAAAGTCTCAAGGCAATTGGCTGAAGTTAGTCTTTGAGAAACACAGCAGCGTGTACCAGTAAGTCCGATGGAGGTGTC
Source organism: Erinaceus europaeus (assembly GCF_950295315.1). NCBI lineage: Eukaryota > Metazoa > Chordata > Mammalia > Eulipotyphla > Erinaceidae > Erinaceus > Erinaceus europaeus. The sequence continues at coordinate 55,476,137 of NC_080163.1, read as the reverse complement.
AGTCCAAAGTAGCTGACCACAGAAGAAAATGCCAAGGGATGAAACGCTGCATGTCTGTCTCAATGGGGAATGTCGGCCACCAGAATTCTGCTTTTCTGTAGAGAGTGGTCATGGTCGTTGACTGGTCGATCCATACTCCCAGTCTGCCATTCTCTGTCCCTAGTAGGGTGGGTCTCTGGGGAAGCAGAGCTCCAGGACACATTGGTGGGGTCTTCAGTCCAGGGAAGCCTGGCTGGCATCCTGATGGCATCTGGAACCTGGTGGCTGAAAAGAGAGTTAACATACAAACCCAAACAAATTGTTGAAGAATCATAGACCCAAAGGATGAAATAGTGGAGATAAAGTGTTGGGAGGTACTCACTACAAACTGTAGTGTACTACTGCTTTCAGGTATATATTTGCCCTGGTTTATGGATACATGTGGACATATGCTCTATCTCCTGGAACCTGGTCTATATCTAGGTTTTGGGACTTTGTTAGGAAGTGAACCACCTGGGATGGAGTTACAGAATACTATGAAAGGAAGGGTCTCACCTGAGTGATGAAGCTGAAGGGTTGTTATTCCACACCTGAATTCTCTGGACACAGTCTGAAGTGAAGCATGCTGGGGTGGCACTTGTTGTGTTGATTAGGTTGAGATCAGCGGATGCAATATTATTTGATAAGAATTGGGAGAAGCATATGGGAAAGTGGGCCATACCCTAGGGTCCCAGGACTGGGGGAAGTTTAGGCTCTATAGTGGAAATGTGAGTTTCCTGCTGTCTTAGGGTTCAAGAAGACAATGGATAGTTAATGTTATCATCACATTATTTGGTAATTGGGTTAACTTTGAAAAGTCCCTTTGTTAGACATACAATCAATTTCCCCCCTCATATTAATTAAATAGTGATTTATATGACTATAATTTAATAGGTGTGTACATAAACACCATTCCTACCACTAAAAGATTGTCCCATCCCAACCCCCGCCCCCCACCCCCACCCCCGCTGGCCCAGGAAGCCACGTGTCCATCCTCCCCCTCACTACAGGATTTTTACTTTGGTGCCCTACTCATCAACAGAAGTTGAGAAAGTAGATCAGAAAGGGAAACTAAAAGCAGGATCTGACTAAATTGAAAGGATTCTTTAATGAAGACGCAGTGAGCTGGGGAAATACCCAGAGGATTAAAAGAGGTGTCGAGAATGGGGCACTTATGAGGGGATTTGAGGGGAGTGATGGTGGAGTACTTGCTCTCTCTCCCTTCTGCAGGAAGACACAGTCTTTTTTTTACCCCCCCCCCTTTTTTAGATATGAAGACTTGAGCCTTTTGTATGTGCAACACCACCTCATTTCAGCCAACTTTTTCACTCTATTTAGAAAACTTGAGAAAGACACAGAGAAAGAGAGACAGAGTGCAGAGGAGAGAGGGAGAAGTAGCATAACAATGTTCTAGCATCCATAAAGTTTCTCTTGGTACCATGGTACTCCCATATGGTAATTGGGATTCAAACTCAGGTTCTTTTTTTAAAATTTTACTTACTTATTAGTGAGAATGATAGGAGGAGAGAAAGAACCAGACATCACATTGGCACATATGCTGTGGGGAGCTGAACTCGGGACCTCATGCTTGAGAGTTCAGTGCTCAACATTGTACCACCTCCCAGATCACCAAACTCAGGTTCTTGATCATAGCAAGTTGTGCACTCTACTGGGTGAGCTAGCAACTAGATGCTATGAAAGTTCTATCTTTCTGCTTTTACATAGTTCTTCAGCAAATATGTCAGTTGGGGCCCTGTGGGACAACAGGACACCTCCCTAGATATTTAACAAAGGGGAGAAACCAAGCAGGAAGTGAAATAAGACCAGCAAGGTAGTTTCTTCTCCGAACAGATGTAGAGCACACAGGTAGACGGATTACCAGGGCAAAAAGACAGAGACCTGAGTTCATAGAGGGAGAGTTCTGAAAGTAATTGGGAGGGAATGGGTAAAATGTCTCTATTTTTTGTTATTTTTAGAAAGTATTATTTTAATTTTTTTGATATTTATTTATTTATTTCCTTTTGTTGCCCTTGTTGCTTTATTGTTGTAGTTCTTCTTGTTGTTGATGTCGTTATTGGATAGGACAGAGAGAAACGGAAAGAGGAGGGGAAGACAGAGAGGGGGAGAGAAAGAAAGACACCTTCAGACCTACTTCACTGCTTGTGAAGTGACTCCCCTGCAGGTGGGGACCTGGGGGCTGGAACCGGGATCCTTACACCAGTCCTTGCACTTTGTACCACATGTGCTTAACCCGATGTGCTACCACCTGACTCCCTAAAAAGTATTTTTTAATTATTACTATTTTTCCACCTGGGTTATCATTAGGTCTTGGTGCCTGAACAACTACCCCATCATTGCCATGGTCATATTCCATCCCGCTGCTTATTTCTCCCTCTCCTACTCCCTTTCCTCCTCCTTTTTCTCCTCCTCTATCTCCTTCTTTTTCCCAATTGAGTCTGAAATAGCTTGAGGCAGAGCAACACTGCTCCATCACTCACGAAGCTTGCACCAATATCCCTCCATTAAATTCCACTGGACCCCCCACAACCCTTGCAACCCATCCCTCACCCCAACCCATCTCTCTTGATAACCTTAATTCTACCGTCTGAGACCAAAGAAAGTCTTGTCTTTATTTGACTTTACTGGTTTCTTTGCTTTGATTCTTTGATTATTCAATATGAAAATATTTCTTTCTAAAAAGATTTATTTTACATGCGATGTATAAATACCAGTACATACAGACCGTAGATGAAACCAGAATGTCCAGGCATGAAAGTCCGCTGATCTACCTTCTGAGCTATCTCCTCAGCCACTTTAGCCACTTCTCTTGTTCATGCCTCTGTTTTACCTCTAGTCCTTCCCATTAGCCAATTCTGTCCAGGAAAACCCATGGACCAAGGATCACGGCGAGTATAGTTTCCTACAATGGAACAGGGCACGGAGGTATTTGAGAGTCAACTGGTCACAGATAACTTTGTGCATGCCTCTTTGTACAACAGTTTATGTTTTTCCAGCCTAGATACCAAGAAGTGGGATTGCTGAATCATAAGAGTTACATAGTTTTTTTTTTTTTTCAAATTTAAGCTGCCAAATTGGTCTTCAAAGCCACAGCACAGATGCACATTCCCTCTAGCATTTTATAAGTGTGCCATTCGTTTTCCAGTACCCTTGCCAGCCCTCAATCATTAACAAATACCTTAACAGTTCAGCCAATGTGATTGGCATCCACATTAATTTCACCTTCCACATAGCTGATAACCTCGCAGGTCAGGGCCCTGAGGTTGGAATAGAATTTGCTCTCTTACTCTATTCCAAGCCTAAAAGAGTTGCTAAGACAGGCATTTAGAAGCCTCCTTTGGAAAAAAAAAATCCAATTCTGGGAAGGTTGGAGTGTCCCCCAGTTTTTACCTTTTCAGATTGTCTTTTTTTCCCAGAAGAACAGTGAATTAAGGAGCCTTTTTATTTTATTATGATCTAAGACTATCAGAAGAGGTGAAGATGCGGTATGCTTAGAGTTACAAAAGAGTTGAGTCAAAGTCTCTGAAGTTCTTGCTGCTGTGATACAGCATTTCGTCTTTCCAGGACCTATCCACAGTAGTTCTTCAGTGGCCACCTGAAAGACTGTTCAGAGGGTATGACAGGTAGGAGGGGCAGGAGAGCATGGTCAGTGCATTCAGAAGTTGTTAGGCAAACATAGGCTCTGCTCCAGCTTCCATCACTGGGGGAACCTAGGCAACCTCTCACTTTGCTTATATTTCTCCTTCTTCTTCTTCTTCTTCTTCTTCTTCTTCTTCTTCTTCTTCTTCTTCTTCTTCTTCTTCTTCTTCTTCTTCTTCTTCTTCTCCTTCTCCTTCTCCTTCTCCTTCTCCTTCTCCTCTTTCTCCTTCTCCTCCTCCTTCTCCTCCTTCTCCTTCTTCTTTTCCTCTTCCTCCTCCTCCTTCTTCTTTTCCCCTTCCCCTCCTCCTCCTCCTCCTCCTCTTCCTCCTCCTCCTCCTTCTTCTTTTCCCCTTCCTCTTCTCCTCCTCCTCCTCCTCCTTATTCTTCTTCTCCTCATTTTTCTTCTCCTCCTCCTTCTTATTCTTCTCCTCCTCCTTCTTTTAATTCTAGGGTTATTGTTGGGGCTTGGTGCTGGCTGTTGGCGCTATGAATAGACTGCTCCTACTGGCCTCCCCCCTATTTTATTGGCTGGGGCAGAGAGAAATTGAGAGGAAAGGGGAAGATAGCTAGGGGAGAGAAAGAGGGACACCTGCAGACCTGCTTCACTACTTGTAAAGCTGTCCCCCTGCAGGTAGGGAGCTGGGGGTTCAAACCAGGATCCTTACATGGGTCCTTGTACTTCATACTATGTGCTCTTAACCTGGTGCACTACCTCCTGCCCCCCTGGGTTATATATATTCTTTTGGGAGGGACCTAAAGAAGACTTCCTACTAGTCAGGGGAATTCTACTGCCAGAGTTGGAAGGGTTCTCTGTGCAACCTTTCTCTTTGTTTCCAGAAAAGGAAACCTGAGGCCAGAGGTCAAAGGCATGCCCAAGAGCTCAGACAGAGTTATGGTGAAATTTGGTCTCTTCTCAGTCATGGACTGAAAAGTGTTACCCCTTTCCCCACAAGATATCCACATCCTATCCCTGGAACCTCTAAATGTGTGACCTTATTTGGGAAAGTAGGCTTGGCATATGGGGTTGATTTAGAAATTTTGAGATGAGATTATTTAGTGGGCTTAAAATGCCATCACCCATGTCCTTAAAAGAGAGAGACCGAGGAAGATTACAGAGAGAAAAGAGGAAATAAAGTGATCATAGATGGAATCACAAATCAAGGAATATGGAAACCCCCAGAAATGTCAAGGTATGGATTCTCCCCTAAAAGTTCCCGGTGGGGCTCAGACTTGCCAATGTCTCATTTTGAACTCAGTGTTATTGATTTTAGGCTGCCTGCTTCCAGAAGTGTGAAAGACTAGATTTCTGTATAAAAACACCCAGTCTGTGGCAATATGTCACAGCAGCCACAAGGCACTAAAGAGTGTTTGCCTCCTAGTTCCTCATTCCTAATACTGGCTCTTCAGGTTTGCCTTAACTGCCCATTTCCACAGTAAAAAGAGGTCAGGGAAAGGTTCCTATTTGTTTGTGGCACTCCGTTCTCAGCTCCAGCTGGGACCTTTCCTCTCAACCACTCAGTGACTTCTGCATCCACAGCCTGGCTCTCTGCAGTTGAAAATAAGAATTGGGGTCAGGATGTGTCTGCTATGATCATGGAAACACCGGATGCATTGAAGTGTACTGTCCACCACCAGGGTGTGGAGACCTGAGGTCTGATCTCTGTATTGCCTCAAATTTCTTATATGACTTTGGATAAAGACATTCTCATTCTGAACTGCTTTTGTCAGGCACAGAAACCAGCTTGATGAGATCAGTGTTTCCCAAAGGATTCATTACATACCAGTGGTTGGATCTGAGGTGGTTATGGGTAGCACTACAGTGTGTCATTACATAGTATCAAACTGTAGGGTCAGGCTTAATTCTTACTCAAGTCTAGGTCAGTATTTATTTTTTTTTAATTTTTTTTTTATTTAAGAAAGGATTAATTAACAAAACCATACGGTAGGAGGGGTACAATTCCACACAATTCCCACCACCCAATCTCCATATCCCACCTCCTCCCTTGATATTAACAAAACCAAAGGATAACTCCACACAATTCCCACCACCAGAACTCTGTATCCCATCCCCTCCCCAGATAGCTTTCCCATTCTTTATCCCTCTGGGAATATGGACCCAAGGTCATTGTAGGTTGCAGAAGGTTGAAGGTCTGGCTTCAGTAATTGCTTCCACGCTGAACATGGGTGTTGACTGGTTGGTCCATACTCCCAGCCTGCCTCTCTATTTCCCTAGTACAGTGGGGCTCTGGGGAAGCTGAGCTCCAGGACACATTGGTGGGGTCTTCAATCCAGGGAAGCCTGGCTAGCATCCTGATGACATCTGGAGCCTGGTGATTGAAAAGAGAGTTAACATACAAATTGTTGAGCAATCATGGACCCAAAGCTTGGAATAGTGGAGAGGAAGTGTTAGGGAGGTACTCACTGCAAAATCTAGTGTACTTCTGCTTTCAGGTATATATTTTGCAGTAGTTTATGGATACATGTGAACATAAGCTCTCTCTCACAGAAACTGGTATATATCTAGGTTTTGGGACTTTGTTAGAAAGTGAACCACCTGAGATGAAATTAGAGTGTACTATAAAAGGAAAGGTCTCACCCGAGTAATGAAGCTGAAGGGTTGTCATTCCACACGTGAAGTCTCTGGACACAGTCTGAGGTGAAGCATGTTGAGGTGGCAATCATTGCGTTGGTTAGGTTGTGGTCGGTGTATGCAATATTATTTGATATGGATTGGGAGAGGCATACGGGAAAGTGGGCGCTATCCAAGGGTTCCAGGACTAGGGGAAGTAGGGCTCTATAGTGGAGATGTGAGGTTCCTGCTGTAATTTGGTCAGGTCCTGCTTTTAGTTTCACTTTCAGACCTTCTTAGTCAAATTCTGTTGATTAGTGGGATCATCCCATACTGATCTTTATCTTTCTGACTTAGCTCACTTAACATAATTCCTTCTAGCTCTGTCCAAGATGGGTCGGAGAAGGTGGGTTCATTGTTCTTGATAGCTGCCTAGTATCCCATTGTGTATATATACCACAGCTTTCTCAGCCACTCTTCTGTTGTTGGGCACCTGGGTTGCTTCCAGGTTTTAGCTATTATGAATTGTGCTGCTATGAACATAGGAGTACACACCTCTTTTTGGTTGGGTGTTATGGAGTCCTTGGGGTATATCCCCAGGAGAGGAATTACTGGATCATATGGAAGGTCCATGTCTAGCTTTCTGAGAGTTTTCCAGACTGCTCTCCACAGAGGCTGTACCAATTTACATTCCCATCAACAATGTAAAAGGGTTCCTCTGTCCCCACATCCTCTCCAGCATTTGTTGCTGCTGTCCTTTTTGATGTATGCCATTCTTACAGGAGTGAGGTGGTATCTTAGTGTTGTCTTAATTTGCATTTCTCTGACAATCAGTGACCTAGAGCAATTTTTCATATGTTTTTAGCCTTTTGGATTTCCTCTGTAGTGAATGTTTTGTTCATATCCTCTGCCCATTTTTGGATGGGGTCATTTGATTATTTGGTGCTAAGTTTGCTGAGCTCTTTATATATTTTGGTGATTAGTTTCTTGTCTGATGTATGGCATGTGAAGATCTTCTCCCATTCTGTGATGGGTCTCTCTGCTTGTTTAATAGTTTCTATGGATGTGCAGAAGCTTTTAAATTTGATGTAGTCCCATTGGTTTGTTTCTGCTTTAGTCTTCCTTGCAACTGGGTTTGATTCATCAAAGATGTCCTTGAGGTGTAGGTGGGAAAGTGTTTTACCAATGTTTTCCTCTAAGTATTTGATTGTTTCTGGTCTGACATTTAGGTCTTTGATCCATTTGGAGTTGATTTTTGTTTCTGGTGAGATAAAGTGGTTCAATTTCATTCTTCTGCATGTTACAACCCAGTTTTCCCAGCACCATTTATTGAAGAGAGCCTCCTTTTTCCATTTAATCCTTTGGGCCCCATTATCAAAGATTAGATGTCCATAGTTGTGGGGATTTATTTCTGGGCTTTCAATTCTGTTCCACTGGTCTGTGTGCCTATTTTTGTTCCAGTACCATGCTGTTTTGATGATGATGGTTTTATAATATAGTTTCAGGTCTGGGAGTGTGATGCCTCCATTTCTGTTTCTTTTCCTCAAGATGGCTTTGGTAATTCTAGGTGTTTTCAGGTTCCAGATAAATGATTGTAGTGTTTGTTCTATTCTCTTAAAGAAGCTTGGTGGAACTTTAATGGGTATTGCATTAAATTTGTATGTGGCTCTGGGGAGAATATTCATTTTGATGATATTTATCCTTCCAATCCATGAGCATGGGATATCTTTCCATTTCTTGGTATCAGTTTCTATTTCCTTGAGTAGCAACTCATAGTTTTCAGCATACAAGTCTTTCACTTCTTTGGTCAAATTTATTCCTAGGTATTTCATTGATTTAGCTTAAACAGTAAATGGGAGTGATTTCTGGATGTCTTCTTCAGATTTAGTGTTTGCATAAAGAAATGCCACTGATTTTTGTACATTGATTTTGTAGCCTGATACTTGCTATATTGCCTAATAACTTCCAGTAATTTTCTGCTGGATTCTTTAGGTCTTCCTATGTATACTATCATATCATCTTCAAATAGTGAGAGCTTGACTTCTTCCCTTCCAATCTGTATTCCTTTGATTTCTTTCTCTTGCCTGATTGCTATGGCAAGAACTTCCAATACTATGTTGAAGAGTAATGGTGACAATGGACAGCCCTGTCTAGTCCCCTATCTGAGGGGGAATGCTTTTAGCTTCTGTCCATTGAGTATGATGTTGGCTTTAGGTTTGCTATATATAGACTCCACTATCTTGAGGAATTTCCCATCTATTCCCATTTTTTGTAGAGTTTTGAGCATGAATGGTGTTGGATTTTGTCAAGTCTTTCTCTGCATCTATTGAGATAATCATGTGGTTTTTGGCTTTGCTTTTATTGATGTGGTGAATGACATTGATTGACTTACAGATGTTGAACCAATCTTGCATTCCTGGGATGTATCCCACTTGGTCATGATGAACAATCTTTTTGATATATTGCTGTATCCGGTTGGCCAAGATCTTGTTTAATATTTTGGCATCTATGTTCATCAGAGATATTGGTCTGTAGTTTTCCTTTTTTGTTCTGTCCCTATCAGCTTTTGGTATCAGGGTGATGTTGGCTTCATAGAAGGTGGAAGGGAGTATTCCTGTTTCTTCAATCTTATGGAAAAGCTTAAGAAGTATGGGTACTAACTGTTTCCTGAAAGTTTTGTAGAATTCGTTTGTGAAGCCATCTGGTCCAGGACTTTTGTTGTTGGGGAGATTCTTAATAACAGTTTCAATTTCTTTGTCTGTGATTGGTGCATTTAGATTTTGTAGTTCTTCTTGGTTCAGTTTTGGAAGGGCATATGTTTCTAGGAATTGTTCCATTTCTTCAAGATTCTCTATCTCGGTGGCGTATAGTTCTTTATAGAAGTTCGCAGGATTCTCTGGATTTCTGTGGTGTCAGTTGTGACATCTCCTCCATTGTTTACAATTCTATTAATTTGAGTCTTCTCTCTTTTTTGTTTGGTGAGTCTGGCTAGGGGCTTGTCAATTTTGTTTAATCTTTCAAAGAACCAACATTTGGCTTCACTGATCTTTTGTATGGTTCTTTTATTTTCGATGTTGTTTATTTCTACTCTAACTTTAGTGATTTCTGTCCTTCTGGTTGCTTTAGGGTTCCTTTGTTCCTCTTCCTCTAAGTCCTTGAGGTGTGCAGTAAGGTCGTTCATTTGAGCTTCTTCTTGGTGTTTAATATATAATTGTATGGCTATAAGTTTCCCTCTCAGTACTGCTTTAGCTGTGTCCCAAATAATTTGATAGGTTGTGTCTTTATTTTCATTTGTTTCCAGGAACATTTGAATTTCCTGCTTGAGTGAGTCTCTGACCCAGTGGTTCTTAAGGAGTATGTTGTTTAGTTTCCAAATTCTGTAACTTTTAATAATTTTTTGTTTGTTGTTCAATGTTAGTTTTACTCCACTGTGGTCTGAGAAGATACTAGGGATGATTTCAATGCTCTTGAATTTATTGATGCTGTCTTTGTGGCCTAACATGTGGTCTATCCTTGAGTATGTGTTATGTGGATTTGAAAAGAAGGTGTATTCCAGTTTTTGGGGGTGAAGGACTCTGAAAATGACCAAGAGGTCTAGTCTGTCAATCTCTTCATTCAATTCTCTTGTATCTTTATTGGTTCTCTGCTTTGTTGATTTGTCTAAGTGTGAGAGTGGGGTATTGAAGTCTCCCACTATTATTGTATTACTATTGATGTATTTTTGAAATTCTTTCAGTAGGTGCTTGATGTATTTAGATGGTCCCTCTTTGGGTGCATAGATGTTAATAATTGTTAGTCTTCTTGGATGATTGATCCTCTAATCATTATGTAATGTCCTTGCCTATCTTTTATTACTTTATTTAATTTTAAATCTGTCGTGTCTGAGACGAGAATGGCTGTCCCTGCCCTTTTTTGTGGTCCGTTAGCCTGTATGATATTTTTCCATCCTTTCACTTAAAGTCTGTGTTTATCTTGTTGTGACAGATGGGATTCTTGCAAGCAGCATATGGTTGGGTTATGTTTTCTGATCCATCCCCCCACCCTGTGCCTTTTGATGGGTGAGTTTAAGCCATTGACATTTATTGATATTATGGATTTAATATATTGTAGTGCCATTGTTCAAAAAATTTTTTGTTTGCTCTAATATATTCCAAGTATTATAGTGATGTTCTTTTTTATAAGAGGTCTTTTAGAACCTCTTTCAGGGCCGGCTTGGTGATGGTTGCCTCCTTTAACTGTTGTTTGTCTAAGAAGGTTTGATCCCTCCATCTAGTTTAAATGAAAGTCTAGCAGGATATATTATCCTTGGTTGAAACCCTTTTTCATTCAGGGCTCGATAGATATCTTGCCATTCTCTTCTGGCTTTTAGAGTTTGAGTGGTGAAGTCTGCAGATAATCTTATGGGTTTTCCCTTGTATGTGACTTTTTGTTTCTCTCTTGCAGCCTTTAGGATCCTTTCTTTATCCTTACTTCTTCTCATTGTGACTATGATGTGTCTTGGTGTCTTCAGGTCTGGGTTGATTCTGTGTGGTACTCTCTGGGCCTCTTGAATCCTGATGTCCTTTCTGTTATTCAGGTCTGGTAAGTTTTCTTCTATTATTTCCTCTAGAATGTTTGCTTCCCCTTCCTCTCTTTCTTCCTCTGGCAGGCCAATTATACGAATGTTACTTCTTTTGAGATCATCCCATATGTCTCTGCTGTTGTTTTCAGTGTCTCTCAGTCTCTTTTTAAGCTCTTTCACCTCTTTCTTTGTTTTCTCTAACTAATCCTCTGTCTGACTAATTCTGTTTTCTGCTTCTGTTAGTCTACTTTCCCTTGCCTCAGCTTCTTTCTTCATTACAGCTATTTCAGCTTTCAGTTCTCTAATTGCCTCAAGATAATCAGTATTTTCCTTGGGGGTCTCAACTGTTGTTTCCCTAATACTGTCATTCCTTTCCTCCAATGTTGTTTTCATTTCTGTGATTAATAAGTTTATTATTGCTTGCATACTTTTCTTATATATGATTACTTCTGGCTGATTTGTAGTTTCTTCTGGGCTCCTGTCTTCATTCATTGGAGTAGCAGTTTTATTTGTTTTTGGTCTACCCATTTTTTTGATTAATGTGTTTTTTTTTTTTGCTCTGTTGTTCTTCAGTTGTTGTGTCTTGAGTACAAGTAACACTGTACTAAATACCTTTATGACAATTGCACTCACCAACTTCAGGAATTACAGTAGCAACGTTTCCAGGAGACGTGGTCAGAGCTCAGCCACTAGCAGCTTCTCAGTCCGCCATCTTCCGGGAACCTCTGCTTCCAGGTTTTTACCACTGCAAATCCAGAGGAACAAAGGGGACTAGAGATGAGATGGAAGTTTGCAGGCAGCACAGAGGTCTGCTGTGAAGTCTGAGGACCCAGTGGTGTTTCCAGGTGGTGCCGACGTCCAGCTGGAGATTTAGTTAACAGCCTCAGTGTCCTTCCTACCTCACACCCAGCAGTCTCCTCAGCCCAGGTCCCGGGAGGTGGTGCCGGTCACCCAGAGTCTTCTAACCTTTGACAGAGGCAGTAATAATGCTGCATCCATGTTGAGCAGTTCCTCCACTTCAAGTGGACAGAGTCAGGTCCAAGCCACAGACCCGGGCTGCAGGAACGTGCCACGTGCACTGGCCAGGGCAAGGGGGTGTGAGTGCACCCCGCAGGAGGTCAGTATTTCTTGAAGAAAAAAAAATGCATCCATGCTAATATGCTTTTTAAATTTTTTAAAATTTATTTTAAAAAAGGAGATATTAACAAAACCAAAGGATAACTCCACACAATTCCCACCACCAGAACTCTGTATCCCATCCCCTCCCCAGATAGCTTTCCCATTCTTTATCCCTCTGGGAATATGGACCCAAGGTCATTGTAGGTTGCAGAAGGTTGAAGGTCTGGCTTCTGTAATTGTTTCCACGCTGAACATGGGTGTTGACTGGCTGGTCCATACTCCCAGCCTGCCTCTCTCTTTCCCTAGTAGAGTGGGGCTGTGGGGAAGCAGAGCTCCAGGACATATTGGTGGGCTTGTCTGTCCAGGGAAGTCTGTTCAGCATCATGCTGGCATTGAATGACAATCCTTCAGCTTCATTACTCTGGTGAGACCTTTCCTTTCATAGTATTCTCTAATTCCATTCCAGGTGGTTCACTTCCTAACAAATTCCCAAAACCTAGATATAGACTACGTCCCATGACATAGAGCTAATATGCTTTTAAATTCTCTTTGAAATGTGCTGATTTCCCTTTTTTATAGGACTGCAGTGAATCTCAGGCAGCAATGAAATGGTTTTTAATACAATGTAATTAAAATGGCATCATGTTTCCATTTTATGGTTTCCTACTGCATTTGGCAAGATTTTCCATTTAGTGTAGCTTATTGGTCAGGATAAGATACAACATATAGTGATAACACACACAGTCAGTGACTTAATACAGCTAATTATTTCTTGATCATCCAAAACTGGCTCTTGGTCCAGGTGCTAGTGAGTCTTAGAGAGCCTGGGACAGTGATCTGAACTTCTTTTTAAAATTTTAAAAAAATATTTATTTATTTATTTCCTTTTTATTTCCCTTGTTGTTTTTATTGTTGTTGTAGTTATTATTGTTGTTGTCGTCATTGTTGGATAGGACAGGGAGAAATGGAGAGAGGAGGGGAAGACAGAGATGGGGAGAGAAAGATACACCTGCAGACCTGCTTTACCGCCTGTGAAGGAACTCCCCTGCAGGTGGGGAGCTGGGGACTTGAACTGGGATTCTCAAACTGGTCCTTGTGCTTTGCACCATGAGCGCTTAACCCGCTGTGCTACTGCCCGACTCCCGATCTGAAACTTTTTAGTGTTCATCATAATCCATGGAGGCCTTGTTTGAGCACAGATTACTGCTCACTGCACTGCCTGTATTCAGATCTAGTAGGTTGAAGTTGGAATCAGAGAATTTGCATTTCTTCTAATATCATTATTATTGATTTAATAATGATCAACAAGACCATAGGATAAGAAGGGTACAATTCTACACAATTCCCACTACCAGAGTTCCATGTCCCACTCTCTCCATCAGAAGCTTTCATGTTCTTTATCCCTCTGGAAGCATGGACCCAGGATCATTATAGGGGTGCATTTCTTTTTAAAATTGAATATTTATTTATTTATGAGAGATCCCCAGAACATCACTTTGTCATATACAATGCCAGGAGTTGAACTCAGGACCTTGTGCTTGATGGTGTAATTACTTTATGTTTGGTACCATGAAAAAAAACTGCTCTCACCTGGTGGCTAACAGATTCAAGACAAAGAGGATCATGAGGATCTCTAGCTGCATAATTTACTTCCTTATAGAGGAAGAACACTGGGAGGATTCTCAAGAGTGAAATGTATTCTGATCCAGAAGTGGTACCATCATGTTCCCCACAGCCTATTGGCCAGAACCATAGAGAATATTCCCCCAAATCAGGGCAGTATGAACAGAGGTGCTTAGGCAGACAAGAGGAGTGAAAAGGATAGATTTTGGAGAAGTTCACCATGTGGAGTGCTAATAAACGCCCTTTCAAATACTTTTTCCCACAATTTATAATAATTATCTCTCCACCAAAGCCTCGAAATTTCTTTGTGTAGTCATATGCTGGCTCACTGTCCAATAGCCAGCACTTCCAGATCATGTGTTTTCTAGATTTAGGGTTCAGTACTCTTGCATCGCAGAGCAATCAGAGAACACTGCCTATCATGACAAAAGTGATGCATGACTTATTTTTATATAAATAATCATAGTAATTCCTGGAAGACTACTACTTTGTAGTGTGTGGTGATATTTTTTTTCTTTTGAGTATTTCTGAACAGAAATCACTGTGAGATGTCAATTTTATTTTGGGGCAGAAACACAAATACAGACTTAGTTATCAAAAATGTTACTTCCATTCATTAAAAAAATCCTGATGGGAAAAGTGGGGTCATTTAAAGAACAAGTCAATTGGCAAGAAGAGTATAGAGGAAGTATGCTTATGGAAAAAATAGAAAAAGTGGCATGAGAATGGACAGTGAGACTTGAAAAAAATCTGTCATTCAGTGCACCTGCTAAAAGGTCAGCTTTAATGACAAGAACCATAAACATCTTCCTGTAAAGAATCCCATCGCTACTGTTGTGTGTCCCCACCCAAGCTTTCCATGAAGTCTAGTCTGACTGGATGCTGGCCTTGTAATCTTTTCCCTTTCTGCTCAGAGCCCCAGTTACCTAGCTCCTTCCCTGCAGTCTACTTCCACTTGTCCATCTAAAGACTCCTCCCAGGATCAGATGGTGGCACTCCTAGTAGAGTGCAAACATTACAGTGCACAAGGACCAGTATTCAAATCTCCAGCTCCACCTACAGGAGGGGAGCTTCATAAACAGTGAAGTAGTGTTGCAAATGTATCTCTCCCATCCCTCTTGATTTTTCTCTATCTCTATCCAAAATGAAATAAAAAATTAATTAAAATATTTTTAAAAACGGACTTTCACACCAAATACTTGATGACTTTGACTTCTAGTTAATAATCAGCAACCTTCACACCTGGCCATTCTTCCCCATAATTCTTCCATGACTCCTGGTACTATGAATTTGGGACTGCACTTTGGAATAGAGAGGCCCTTGTACTGTTTGGGCATGATTCAGTTTCAAGTTATTTTGGAATTCAGCCAGAATTTGGAGCAGCTGTTGGGGAGGGAGGGAGAGGAGGAGGGAGGGAGAGAGAGAGAGAGAGAGAGAAAGAGAGAGAGAGAGAATAAAGTGCTGTAAACCTCTGCTTCTCCTTTTCAGTACTTCATGTTTCTTCCCCTGTCTCATATTTTAAAATGAATGATCACACTGGACCAAGGTGTATCTAATAGCATCAAGAAGACAGCCTTGCCAGGACTGAGGGTGAGAATCAGTGTGTTGCAGTCTGTTCTACTGGTTACAGTGGTACCAGGCTGCCCAAAAGCTAGGTGCAGTTTCTTGGGAGGGCCTTCTTCTTTCTGGGGGAGCATTGGGTAATTAGGGCAGAAGGCAGGAGCTGATGTTAGATGTTGGTTCTCTGTTCAGTTCCAGGGACAGGATCATCATAAATCTTTGTTTTACTCTTTATTTATTAATTTATCCATTTATTTATTCATTCACTTATTGGCAATAAATAATGAGAAACTGAGATGGGAGGAGGGGTTGAGAGAGAGCTAGAAAGAGAGACACCTGCAGCACTGAAGCACTGATACAAGACTTGTGAAACTTCCCTGTTGCAAGTGGGGACCAGGGGCTTGAACCTGGATTTTTGTGTATGGTGACATATGTGCACAGTCAGGTGTGCACAACTGAGTGCATCACCATGTGGTCCTCTAATTTTTTTTTTAATTTCCACCAGGGTTATTGAGGGGGCTAAGCGTCTGTATGATGAATTCACTGCTCCTGTGGTTATATTTTCCTTTTTCAATAGGACACAGAGAACTTGAGAGAGGATGGGGGAATACAGAGGGAGAGAGAAAGAGAGAGACTTGCAGCAGAGCTTCACTGCTTGTGAAGAAAGAGGCTTAAACTTGGGTCTTTGATATGGTAATGTGTGTTTAGCTATTACCATTACTTTTTCTTTCTTTTTTTTTGCCTACAAGGTTATTGTTGGGGCTCAGTGCCACCACTATGAATCCACGGCTCCTGGAGGCTATTTGCCCCCCTTTTGTTACCCTTGTTGAGCATCATTGTTATTATTATTGCCATCATTGCTGTCGTTGTTGGACAGGGCAGAGAGAAATTGAGAGAGGAGGGGAAGACAGAGGGGGAGAGAAAGACAGACACCTGCAGATCTGCTTCACCGCTTGTGAAGCGACCCCCCTATAGGATCCTTATACCAATACTTGCGCTTTGTGCCATGTGCATTCAACCCTACCACCTGGCCGTTGCCACTGCTTTTTGTGGAACCTGTGTCTCATGCATGCAGGATGTCACCCCTCCACAGTCCTTACTCATTCAGATAGAAAAGAGACACCAGAGCATGGGAACTTCCTCTGTTGCCATTAACACCTTCCATGCAGTGTAGGGATCTGAACCTGGGTCATATGCATGGCAGTGCAGTTTCTACCCTGTGACATTGCTCTCTAGGCCTCGGTTGGGCAGAGGAAGAAAGCAAATCAGGACTGATAATGTCTCAGATAACTGGAAAAAAGTTTTAGGAAGCATCCTGCCCTTAAGCCTCACCCTACAGTGAGACAAAACAGACAAAATCTTCAAGAACCTTCTCTTGGGTCACTAGAGGTAACACAGCTGGGCAGCAGAACCTTAGAACCACTCTGGGCGTCTGCCTCCAGGCCTTCCATCCCCTCCACCCCTCACTACATGTGCCTTACCCTTTGCCACTTCCTCCCTTTCTCTGTCCTTTGAGTCCAGCCTAATTGTTTGAGTCTCAGCACAAGCCAGGCCCAGGATGGTATCCTTTGTGCTGACTCAGTCCTGTTTCTCTTTACTTAACTGGGGCCTCATCTCTTCCTGGACCCCCACCTGGGCTGAGAGTCAATCCTCTCTGTCCATAGAGCACTTTCTTAACTCTGACCAAATGGAGGGTGAGTGGTGGTACACCTGGTTGAACACACACATTACCAGATGCAAGGATCTGGGTTCAAGTTTCCATTTCCCATCTGCAAAGGGGAAGCTTCATGAGATACAATGCTGCATGTGTCTATCTTTCTAGCTCTCTCTTTCCTCTTCTCATCTCAATTTCTCTTTGCTCTGTCAAATAAAAATAAATAAATAAATAAATAAATAAATAAGAAAAATAAATTCTTGATGGGGGTGGCCAGTGGCACACCAAGTTAAGTGCACATAGTACTATGTGCAAGGATTCATGCAGATACCCGGGCTTGAGCCCTGCTCTCCACCTGTAGAGGCGAATCTCACAAGTGGTGAAGCAGGTCTGCAAGTGTCTCTTTTTCCCTACCACTCTCTACCTCCTCTCTCAATTTCTCTTTGTCCTCTGGAACAAAATAGGAGGCAAAAACCTGAAAAACAAAGTCTGCCAGGAGCAATGGATTCTTAGTGCCAGCATTAAGCCCCAGCGATAAACCTGGAGAAAAAAAAAAAGGAAAAGAGGAAAGAAAAATAAACTCTGACCAAATGATTACACATTTCTCTAGACAGATTTGCCTCAACCACATCTCCATTTGTCCGCAGGGTCATTTCTGAGTCACCTTTGTACTTGCACCACCTCATCAGGTCCTAGTACACACATGGCAGGTGTTCAACAGGTGTTTGCCGTCGCTTCTCTACAACTAAAACCACATCTTCATTCGGCAAACATACACCAAGCTCTTTTCTTTATCAGAATCACCTCAGCAAGAACTAGGCTTTCTTTATTACTGTGGTCACTTAGTGTCCAATCTAGAATCTTTTTTTTTTTCCTTAGGGAAATGCTGGATTTTTTTTTTAAACACCAGGTTCTATCTTCTTTTTCCAAGATTGTTTCAATGAAGGATCTGGAAGCCAGGTGAAGGCACAGATATTTGGTTTGGAGGGGAATTTGCAGTCCTTTCTTAGGAGAGGAAACCACAGTGGTTGACGCCCTTCTTGGTCCCTTTTTAAGTCCAGTATAGAGGCGGGTCACTTGGGGTGCAATGGAAGTAAGAAGTGCTTGATGATCAGATCTAAAAAGATATACTATATGTCAGGAGACACACATACCCTGGAGAAGAAGAAAAGAAGAGGAGAGTTGGAAACAGTTGGACATTGTCACTGCCCTCCAACCCCTCCTGTGAGCCTGTGGGCCACACAACACTCAGGAAGCACCAAGGGCCAGTCCTATGGCAACCACTCACCCCAGGCCGGCCTGGAAACCCACAAACAAATGCCCAGTGGCCCTGGCGGGGCCACAAAGCCCACGTAGAGACAAGGTCTAACATGCCAAAGAGAATCAGGGGCTTCAGACCAGCCAAAAGGGAAAAGGAAAGGCCCCTTCAATTGTTTGAGGACCAAGAGGAAGACCAAAGGCAATATTATCTTTCATCAACCACTCCCTGTGGGGAGGAACGGGCTTTCCAAAGAGTTGAATAGACAGGGAGGGAGGAGTCATCTCTTTCTTCACTAAAAAAAGAAAGAAAAAACAAAAAAAGAGTCAGATTCTGATCAAAAATCAAATAAGCCTCAACTAGAACTACTTGGCATCAAATCAAAGTCATGGTCATCAACTTGACATCGAGTGGCTCCTCTGCCTGGTAATATGTCGGGACTTATGATACAGGCTCACCAGACCTGTGGAGAGTTCAAGCTTCTGAGCTGTAGGCTAGGGTCAATCACAGTTATGAGCCAGTTTTTGTCCCAGGTCAGGGGAAAGGGGGGTGAAGCCAGTTGGAGAGATAGAGCTTCTGTGATTACAGCATTAGCAATAATGGCTGCCTTATTGAGGGCTTATCTTCTTTGTTCCTCAGGATTCAAGGGTACTATTTCTCTAAAGGTAACATACTAGTTCACACCAAAGGATTCTGAGCCTTAGAGAACTCAGTCACTTAATTAAGGTCACCACAGCAAGTCAACAGAAAAGCGGAGACTCCAGCACTACTCTGTGTGACCCATACTCTTAGCTAGTGGTTCTTAAGTGGGGTGATCTTGGCCCCTGTGTCTTGAGTCCCAGTAGATGTTGACAATGTCTTGGTGGGATTTTTTTTTAATTTAATTTATTATCTGTGATTAATAATAGTTTACAAGACTGTGAAGTTACAAACCAAACCACAACCACCACCAAAGTTCTGTATCCCTCCTACTTCCCAAAGATAACCACTGTAGTTCTCACAAGTCTTATAAGCAGTTTACTTGCTTTTGTTTTTTATTTTTAAATTTGTGTTTTACATCTCTAGATTCCAAACATGAGCCAAACCATCTGATAGTTGTCTTTCATCTCTTTACTTATTTTGCTAAGCATAGTCACCTCCAGTTCCATCCATTTGTCCCAAAGGACACAATATCACCTTTTTTTAACAGTATTTTTTTATTGTTGTAATTATTGTTTTTATTGATGTCATCATTGTTGAAAAGGGCAGAGAGAAATGGATAGAGGAGGGAAAGACAGAGAGAGGGGGGAGAAAGACAGACACCTACAGACCTGCTTCACCGCCTGTGAAGCGACTCTCCTGCAGGTGGGGAGCCAGGGGCTTGAACAGGGATCCTTACAGCTGGTCTTTATGCTTTGCGCCACCTGTGCTTTACTCACTGCACTACTGCCCAACTCCCAATATCACCTTTCTTAATGCAGTAATATTCCAGAATAATATTCCAGAAAATATATATCCCACAGCTTCTTTAGCTAGTCATCTTCCGAAGGGCATTTAAGCTTCTTCCACTCTTTGGCTATTGTGAATAATTCAGCTATGAACATAGGGTGTACATGTCCACTCAAATTAGTGTTTGAGTGTCCTTTGGATAAATGCCTAAGAGTGGGATTGCTTCATCATAGGAATTTTTTAAATTTGTTACTTAAGGACTCTTTATGTACTCTTCTAAAGGAGCTTCACCAATTGGCATACTTGGTGAATATTTTTTTTTATCATCACAATGTGGGAGGGAGCTGGCAACTGGCATCTAGCCAGGGTTGCCATTAGACATCCTGGAATGCACTGACATCCCGCCTCTCTCCTCAAACACCCCAGCATGGAACTACTGGCCCAGAAATTTAGTGGTGCTGAGGTTGATGGCTGCTGTAAACATTCTTTATTCCTGTATTAAAACAAGAGCCTCTTTGCCTTCACCATTGTCTATCTCAATTTCCTAATGCTTCTCTTATTCATCTATATCTGTCTATCTATCATCTGTCATCTATCTTTTTTTTTTCCTCACTAGGATTATGGTTGCACAACTGTATCATCATTCCCAATGACCATTTATTTTTCCATTTTTCTTTTTGACAGAGGCTGACATGGAGAAGAGAGAGAGAGAGAGAGAGAGAGAGAGATACCTGCAGCACTACTCTACTACTCATGAAGCTACCCCACTGGCAGGCAGGGACCAAAGGCTTGAACTCATGTCTAATGCATAGTAATGTGTATATATTTTTGGTTATTTTTACATGTTTTTTTAAATTAGTTTTATTTTAAAGATTTTATTTATTTATGAGAAAGACAAATGGAAAGAGAAAGAACCAGACATCACTCTGTCACATGTGCTGCCAGGGATCAAACTTGGGACCTCATGCTTAAGAGTCCAAAGTTTTACCACTGTGCCACCTCCTGGACCACTTAAATTACTTTTTATGGTTTGTGATTTTTAGCTGTTATTATCAGAGTTCAGGCCAGGCTGTCCCAGATTTGCCCAAGTGGAACACTGGTTCTTCTGAATTCAACATTAATCAGCTGATGAATGGATGTTAACCCAAATCCTCCTTTCACCTACAAACAGGAAATAAATTTGCAGTGTGAAGGGAGCCCAGCCTGTACCAGGAGAGAAGAAGGCAGGCTGTTGGCCAAAGAATGGACTTCTGGGCCTGTTTCTACTGTATAAATAAACTCTGCTTGTTTCTTCATAAATTAGCAACCTAACTAAAAGCAAACAGAATAATATGCTGTAAATTCCCCATAGATTTATTGTGCCCAGGTCTGAGAGTATTTATGCCTGTTGCTGTCTGCTCACATCACAGCTTCTACTGTTTATAGCACTTCACCGGCATGCATCAAACTGGCTTTTTCCCCATGCTGATCTGTCTGGTGTCAATTTAATGATTAGACCAGATCCAAAAAGGGACAGAGAGGACCAAAGGGGCACCTTTCTCCTGCCTGACACATGTACACTCTCTCTCCTGTGTACTGAACTACTCGAGGACAAAGACTGATTCATCCATAAGCCTCATTGACTCTTCATTTCCAATACCTGCCATAGTGCCCAGCACTAGTAAGTGTTCAAAAAATATTAAATGTTAGATGGGCAGATGGAGCAATAATACTGTGTAAGGTCAGAAGAACAACATGTAAAGGGATCATTGGTTCCTGTCATGTGAGTCCCCATCACATGTTCCTCTACCTCCCTTGTGTCCTACAGTGCAACCACCAGGCACAGGGCTGGCACAAGCAGCAATATTAAAAGGATTGTTCTTTAGGAGTTTCCTATTAGCAGAGGAAAGAGAAGCAGTAGTCAGTTGTTGGAATAAAACATCAAACTCAGATTTTCAAAGAAGTCAGAATGGAGGAAGGAGAGAGGAAGGAATGTGGGGTACAAATGAAAGCTCACAGGTCAAAAGAGAACGTAGGGGAGAAATTCCCAGATATTAAAAGAAAGGCTTAAAATGACCAGAATCAATCTCTGCCCATTTAGCAAAGCTGAACAGTATGACATTAATGTTCTCTTGCCCCATGGGGACTTTAGGCCTCTTAAGAGTTCCCAAAAATAATGGTGGGTGGCTCTGTAAATGCGTGTTCAAGAGCTAGAAGTACCTTAAGTCAAGAGCCAGACGGATTCCTTCTGGGAAGCACAGCCTTGTCATTGATTTCCTCTTAGCACAGGTCTATGTCTAGGCAGGGCGGCTGACCAGGCTGGGAACAGGCTGCCAGGACTCATGGCTCTGGGGATTGTCAGGGTGAGGGGCTGTAAGAGTATAGGAGGGCAAATGTATGGGAAAGAAGAGAGGGACAGGTAATGGAAAGGAAGAAGGAAATAGCAGTGACAGAAAGAAGAAGAAAGCAAGAAGGGAGGGAGGAGAATGAGAAGGATGGAGGAAGAAACTGAGTGTGTGTGGCTTTAGGAAGCCCCTTTTCAGTATCTACATTTGCCTCCAGTGGTTTGAAATCTGTCCTTTAAAAATTCTTTTATATTTTATTTATTTATTTTTCTTTATTTTTATTAAGTATTTCTTTTTACTTTAAAATTGTATTGGTAATTAAAAAAGCTTAGTAAGATTGTAAAATGACTGGGGTATAATTCCATACAGTTCCCATCACCAGAGTTCCATGTCCTATACCCTCCATTGGCAGTTTCCCTATTTTTTATCCCTCTGGGAGTATGGAACAAAATTCTTTATGGGGTGCAGAAGGTGGAAGGTCTGACTTCTGTACTTTCTTCTCTGTTACATATGGATGTTGGCAGGTTGATCCATGTCCCCACAGACTTTCTATCTTTCCCTAGTGGGGTAGAGCTCTGGAGAGGTGGGGTTCTGGGACACATTGGAGAGGTCATTTGTCAGAGAGTTAGGAGTGGAGACACAGTAGCATCTGCAACTTGGTGGCTGAAAAGTGGTCAGATATAAAGCAGGAAAACTTGATTTTTTTATTGAATAGAGACAGAGAGAAAGTGAGAGGGAAGGGAGGTGACTTCCATGACTTGGTGGGTTCCCAAAGTAATCCTAGTCTTGTCTTGGTGCATTCTCAGATGACCCTCTTTGCTATTCCTAGTTGATCAGGGAAAGTGAAAGACAGTTGCTACTACTCCTCAACAATCTCTCTCTACCTCTTCAATTCATTTTCATTTGAAAAGTGAAGTGGTTCACTTGGTAGAGAACCCACATTTCCAAATGCATGGGCCCAGGTTCAAGTCCCTAGTCCTCACCTACAGGTGACAAACTGCAAGGACAATAGAGTAATGCTGTAATTATTTCTTTTTCTCTCTCTCCCTCCCTCTTTCTCTCCCCTTCTTTCTCCCTACATCTGTCTCTATCAGAAGAAGAAAAAGAGATAGAAGAAAGAAAGGAAGGCACTATTTGAGGAACAAAGTGGAGGAATGGACCATTAATGGACAGAGGTGAGGCTAAAGGGGCCAACACAAAGTTTTAGGTGTGTGTGTTTGGGAGGGATGGTGGGGGTTGACAGAAGAAGTAGAGCCTGGAAGCTGGACTCTGGCTCAATACTATTGTCACTAAGCAGGACCAAACCCTACCTACTCAACCTGGGTTTCAGGAGTAGGAAGATATTTACTTAAACAGACTTTATGGTTATTTGTATTCAAGATTTTTCAGAGACACATGGTCCCAAAAGAACAATCATTCTTAGGTAGGACTCTTCTGTCTGAAGATAAAACAAGTAGGAGTCACAGATAACCCGATCTCATCATGCTTGTAGGTAAAGAAAACTAAGAAACAAAGAAAGGAAGTTATTAAAGAAATACAAATGGTTTCTATGTGTTTAACATATTCCAGTCATTTTCACACCTATTATCTCATGTGATAGCCTCATATTGTAGTAGGAGACAGGATCTTTATTCTACCAAAGACAAAATAAGTTGAGAGAAAATAAGTTCAAATGGTTAAGAATCTAGGGCCCTACCTAAGAGAGAAAAGGTGAAAGGAAGCACACTCAGAAAATACAATAGGTGTAGGTGTGTCTTAGAAAGGAAGTGAAGACCTTAGACATAAATAAAAATGGACAGCTGGACATCGGCTTCCACATGAAGTGATCCTTATTTGCCTGAATCACCCACATGTTTCTTTGATCCTTTCTTTTTCATGTTTGTGACTAAAAGTTTAAAATATTTTTTAAAAAGCTATGAGGAATAATTAAAGGGAGGAATTTAAAAAATCCTTTAATAATGGAATAAAAATCACTAACTTGAGTTGTAAATACAAGAATAAGAAGGAGTAAGAGGAGGAGGAAGAATCATGGGACATATACTCAATGTAGTACTACTCAGCAATTAAAAAAAAGACTATATGGTGTCCTTTGGGACAAAATTAATGGAACTGACAGTGATTATATTTAGTGAAGTAAGTAAGGAAGCAAGGAACAACTATCAGATGGTTTTACTCATATATGGAATATAGAGAATTAAACCATATCAACTTGAAAAAATGTATATATATTTGATTCATATCTGTGATCTTGGGAGAATTTTGGTAGCTACTGCTGGAGGGAGCTGCAGGCACAGAACTTTGGCAAATTGAGTGCTATAGAATTATACTCCTATTATCTTATAACCATGTAAATCACTATTAAATCAATAGTAAAAGTTTTTTTAAAAATTAGGCATCTAGCAGTGGCATATCTGGTTGAGTGCACATGTTACCTTGTGTAATGACTCATGTTCAAGCCTCCTGCTTCCCCCTTGTGGGGTGGGGGAAGCTTCAAGAGAAGTGAATCAGATCTGCAGGTGTCTCTCTTTCTCCCTCTTTGTATCTCCCCCCTCTCAATTTCTCTGTCTTATCAAATAGAAATAAAATAAAATAAAATGATCAGAGAGAATGGACCCTGGGAGCAGTGATCCGTGGATTTGTTGTACAGACACTAAGTCCCAGTGACATCCCTGGCAGCAATAAAAAGGTTAAAAATAATAAAATGAATAAAAATAAATGCAGAGCCAGGAAAGTGTGCTGCTTTGCCATGTGCTTACCCAGGTTTGAGTCCGACTTCCATTGCACTGAAGGAAGTTTCAGTGTTATGGTCTATTCACTTTCTCTGCCTCTCTACCTTCTGTTTCTATCAAAAAAATAAAAAGAATTAGGTTCCAATGTCAGGATTTTTTTCCCCAATGTTCAATTATTTTTTTGTATATTGTATGGAACCTCATGCTTTTTTTCCTGAAAAGAAATTCTTCTCCATTTTTTTCAAACTAATTTCCCAGAAAGAAAAGTTCTCTGAAACAAGATTTCTGACCTATTACTCAATAAGAGCAGATTAATTGTAGAATCAGTTTAAAAATAATATTTCTGATGTCAAATGTCCATAACTGTTTATAAAAGAGCTTACTTAAGACATCAAAAATTGATTCCTCCTCCAAAAAAGTCATGTGTGCCCTTCTAGGAGCAAATTAACAGAGACAAACAGCAGTGTTCTTGGAAGTCCTTTGGATAAATGAATTTGTACATGCTGTTCTTTTCGGCCCCACCTCACCTGAGGTTACACCCTTGTTCCTCTCTTGAACAGAGCTCTGCAGGTGTCTTATCTTCTGCTCCACACTCTACCTGCTTTTCTTTCCCCTATTCCACCTCCTACACCCTCAAGTGTTGTGGGTAATTTTTTTTTCTCTGTGGAATTCCCTTAACCCTTCCCATTCACACTCCATCAGAAAGCAGACCCCGAGGCCCTGGGGCCTGGGTTTTCTTCCTTGTTGATGTGTACTCTACATGTTTCCTGGCTCATAGTAGTTGCACAATAAATATTGTTGGATGAGTCATGATGTGGGTCACCAGCTACTAAACATAGACTGACTGGCATCATCAGTTCAAATCTCTCCCCTGTACTTGCTTATTCTCTTTGTGTTCCCGGCACCAGCCCTGGCACACAGAAGTGGAGCTGTGTAAATATTTGTCAAATGACTCCAGGAGTGAGTGAAATGTTGAAGCACTGTTTTTGTAAAACTTGTGCTCTCACTAGAAACAGAATTTACCCATCTTGGGAAGCAATGGCACCTTTCCATCTGTGCCTGTGAAGACAGCGACAACGAGATGGTAATTGGTAATCTCTCTACCCATGGGGATACTTTCAGGGTATATCTGTATGATCCCAGCTTCCTGTCATCATACCACTGATGGACTTCTTAATAAATCAGTGATTATTTTATATTTTGGGCTTCTGAAAATTATTTCTTAGAGGTAAGAGGTTTTGAACTGGCTAGAAAAAAAAAGGTTTATGAGCACATGTACATTATGAACAAATAGATGTCTCAGTTTTTGCAGCAAAGAAGACTAAGACTTCAGGGATATGAAATCCTTTGGCAATTGTCATATCTTGACATACCAGATCTAAAAGTCTTGACTCCAAATAGCCCAGGCATCTACTTCTCATGCTCTGTTGCTGCGACACCCAAACTGTCTCCACAAAGTCACTGCTGGCATTTGATATACTTGCTGGCTGAGACACTGTGTCTAGAATTTATCTTTCCACAGGATGTCCTGAATAATACTGAGTAAAATCAGGTAAATTTAGAAGTATTTGTTCAAAGAGGGAAACTGGAAGGACAAATACAAAATGGACACCAGGCAGCAAGTGGAATTTAGTGGTCATCAGTTTGTGTATGTTGGAAAAATGTCCTAAGTAAGCATGAATACCGTCCCAAGCACATCCTGGAATAAAATTGACAGCAGCAGTAATAATCACAATTTCACTACTTTTGAAAGGTCTCACATGTGACGTATTCACAAGGCTTTTTAAAATTATTTTTTATATTTATTTTCCCTTTTGTTGCCCTTGTTGTTTTTTATTGTTGTTGTAGTTATTATTGTTGTTATTTTTGTCGTTGTTGGATAGGACAGATAGAAATGTAGAGAGGAGGGGAAGACAGAGAAGGGGAGAGAAAGACAGACACCTGCAAACCTGCTTCACCACCTGTGAAGCTACTCCCCTGCAGGAGGGGAGCTGGGGGCTCGAACCGGGATCCTGGAGCCGGTCCTTGCACTTTGTGCCACCTGCTCTTAACCCACTGCACTCCCGCCAGACTCCCCACACGGCTGTTAAATGCTATTCATGCATCATCACATTTTTTGAACTATTAAATCAAATTTTTATTAGTGGTTTAATATTTATTTACAAAGCCATGAGATAACAAGGATATAATTCCACACTGCTCCCACCATCAGAGCTCTGTGTCCCCATTTCCTCCATTGGAAACTAGTAGTTCTCCCAAGGTCACAATATGTGTTGACTATTATTCCTATAACTATCTACATTTATCTATATTTGTTCATTTTTTAATTTCTGTTTTGGAGGATTAATGGTTTACAGTCAACAGTTAAATACAATAGTTTGCACATGCATGATATTTCCCAGTTTTCCACTTAACAATTCAACCCCCACTAGGTCCTCCTCTGCCATCATGTCCAGGACCTGAACCCTCCCCACCACCCCAGAGTCTTTTACTTTGGTGCAATACACCAACTCCAGTCCATGTTCTGCTTAGTGTTTTCCCTTATGATCTTGTTTTCCAACTTCTGTCTATGAGTGAGATCATCCCATATTCATCCTTTTGTTGTTGACTTAGCTCACTTAATATGAGCTTGAAGAACTTGTGTTAAAGATTTGTTTTTTTTTTCCTATGGTCCTGCCTTCTCTTCCTTCTTAAGTCATACATACTCCTGTTACGATTTCTCAATGTCCTTTTTTCCTCTTATCTCTTTGGGTCCTGACAAAGTTTGAGTTCAGAGACCTCTGTTCATCTTCCCCTAACATTTCTTCTGCTCTGGGAGATGGACCAAATTAATTTTGGGGGTACAGGAGGTGGGAATTCTGGTTTTTGTAATTGATTCTCTGCTGGACATGGACATTGGCAGGTCAGTAATAACCCTAGCCTTTTTATTTTATTTTTACTTATAAAAATAAAATATCGACAAAAACTATGGGTTAAGAGGGGTACAACTCCACACAATTCCCACCACCAGAACTCTGTATCCCAATCCCCTTCCCTGATAGCTTACCTATTCTTTATCCCTCTGGAAGTATGGACCCAGAGTCATTATGGGGTGCAAAAAAATTGCTTTCCCACTGAACATGGGCATTGGCAGGTCGACCCATACTCCCAAAATGTCTCTCTCTTTCTCTAGTGGGGCCGGGTTCTGGAGAAGTGGGGCTCCAGGACACATTGGTGGGGAAATCTGCTCAGGGAAGTCTGGTTGGCATCATAGAACCTGGTGGCTAAAGAAAGAGTTAACATATAAAGCCAAACAAATTGTTGACTAATCATGAACCTAAAGGTTGGAATAGTTCAAATGAAGAGTTTGGGATCTTCGTTTTGTAGATAGTTAGCAGGCTTATTTTAGGTATATTTCAAAGGGCCCATGACTATACTAGTTTTTGTGTTGTTGTTGTTTGTTTTTCTGAGCCTGACATCTCATATGCAGGTGGATCCAAGTTATTGTCTAGGGAGATGATGTCACGGCTGGAAAAAGGACCAGAAAACTGGATTACGGAAGAGAATAGCTCCCAAATTTGGGAAAGGTGTATAAATATTGTTGACTACAAACCCCATCAATTTGATATGATCTAGGGCCCATATTCAGCTTAGGAGCCTATGTGGCCTCTACATCACTGTAGATCTGAGGTAATATTCTGTGGTTATGAGTAGGAATATTCCAATCATACCCCCAGCCTGTTTCTGTATTTCCCTAGTGGGGACTATGGAGATGTGAAGTCCTGGGGCAGATTGGTGAGGTCTTTTGCTCAGGGAGGTCAGGATTGAATCATAATAGCTTCTGCAACTTGGTATCTAAAAAACAGTAAGATATAAAGCAGGAAAAGTGTTAATGAACAGGAACTAAGAAAGTAGAGATATAGAAAATAAGAATGGGGTCTTATGGTGGAAAGAAGGAAGAAAGTATATTTTAGGTATGCTCCTAGGGGCACATGACTTTAGTAATGTTTGCTTGAGCTTGATAGCTAATATGCAGGTGGACTAAAAATAAGTCTGGGAAGATAGTGTCAGAGTTGAGGACAGAACTAGAAATCTGAATTAGGGAAGAAAGCATCTCCAAAACTTGAAGAAAATATATAAATACAATTAGATGTTTAACCCATCAACCTGACCCAGGGCCCATATCTATTCATATTTGGCACAGGAGCCTTTGTAACCGCCAAGTCCCTGTCAGTCTGAGCTTGCAGTCCATGGCTACAATTGGGAACATTCTAGGCTGTACTCATCAGGGCTAGTCTTTCTCCAGTGTCAGAGTAGGATGACCCAGCCTCCCTTCAGAGAGTAGGGCAGTCCCTACCATTCCTACTTTATAGTGAGGGCAAAGTGTTCCATCACTTGGAATAATGAGCTTAATCAACTTTCCTAGCTTCCCCAAAAAGGAAGAAGAAGCTTAGAGAGCTGAGAGAGGCAGAGAAAATATCTAGGGCTTCTCACATTAAACACTTTGAATCAACCGCTAGTTACAGTGCCACTTCTAAACCTTAGAATCATGGAGGTCAGGTGTTCTTGTTCTCAGTTCTTGGCCATGGGTCTGGGTTTCAGCTAGTGCATCTAGCTCTGACTTAGAGAACACTTGGAAGGCTTGAATTAGTTCTTCCTTTAGAACAGCTGAGTCCATCTCAGTGATTCTAGCACCTGCTACTCGGATGCCTGAGATTCTTTGACCCAGGGACCTTCTGTTGCCAGGTTAGAGATAAAATGCTGAGACACTATGTAATCAATGCACAACCCTTAAGGGTGAGTTTTAATCACTGAGAAAATCAGAAACAGCAACAAAAGGTAATTCCCATACTCACATAGCTCTTTGAGGTTTTTCAAAATGCTTCCCATCTGTGCTTTTTTTCAGGTCTTGAAAGCAGATGTTTAAGTCCCTGTTAGACAGCAGGGATTAGAAGGAAGCAAACGTTTATGGAGAATTCATATATCTTCCAAGTGACTGGCCTAGATTTCAATCCCTGGTTGTCCTAGCTCCTTCTCTTTGCTGAGGACTGAAGCTGGGAGAAGACACTGACAATCAGAAGGCTAGGAAAGCATTCCCCACTGAGTGGTCCATTGTGGAAAGAACCCTGTCTCTGACCCTTCCCAGCATTGTGCTGGCCCTGTCTCTCTGGAGTCCAGAGGCGCTGTGCCCAGGGGGTATTTTTGTCCTGTTGCTTCAACTTAGACAGCTCCACTTGGAATGATTTATGATGATTTCTTGGGTTTGTTTTGTAAACACAGCCCACACCAAGGAAGGAGTTACATTCCCAGGGTCTTCCTTCACTGCTGAATTGCTCTAAAATTATTTTAGAGCTTCAGGTTGGTACTCTGCTCCAAGTGTGTTCAAGTAGTTGAATCTAAAATTCATGGTTGGTGAGTGTGTTGGACCCATGCCATGCGACTCATTTTAGAATACCTTTCTTTTGGATTCAAAATTGCTTTAGAATCAGGGAAACTGAGGCCCTAGGAACACAGGCAACTAGAGTCAACTGCTAGGCTAGAAGCTTACATACCCTCAAATATATCTACCATATTTGTCTTGTTCTGATTCTGAGGCAGGACAAGCTTGGCAGGCTCAATCCATGAGTTCATGGACATGGACTCTGTCAGGAAGAGAGAGTGACTGAAAATATAATTAAAAGTGTGCAGTGAAGGATTAAAGGGCTTTGAAGGCTTATAACAAGGGTAATTAACTGGTCTCTGGTTGAGGAATGGCTCCACTGGGAGTCTGAGGCTTAGAAGAAGGAGAATCTGTTATATTAAGGAGCAGTTGGAAGGAAAATGCCTTGGTAGGGTGATCAGCTGAACCCAAGGCAGGCAGAGACAAGGGTTTGAGGCTCTGACAACTGCTTAGTGCAGGAGCAATAGGGCACTAGACCAGGTTGGGGAAGGAATAGAGGCTCTGGTGGATCTTGTGGTAATTGAGTTCTGGTTATTAATTAATTAATTTATTTAAAAACTGATACAGAAAGAAAGAAAGTTCAACTCTGGCTTATGGTAATTCTAGGAATTGAACCTAGGACCTCAGAGGTTCAGGTATGAAAGTCTTTTGCATAATCATTATGCTGTTTCCCCAGCCCTAGTTCCATTCTAAGCACAACAAAGAACCAAACAAGTTTTGTGCAGAGGAACAGGGAAGGAAGTGAGGAGCTTTGCCTTGCTTTTCAAAAAAAAAAAATTGGTCTAATTGTATTAGTGATTCAGTAATGACTTATTAGATTATAAAATTATAGGGATACATTTCATACTATACCTATCACCAAAGTTTTGTGTTCCATCCCACCCCCTGCAAAGATAATCACTATAGTGCTTACAAAATCTTAGAGATATCTTGATTTCTTCTTTCCCTTCTCCTTATTTTTCTCTTGGTTATGCATTTCAATTCTCTATATTCCACCTATGAGTGAAACCATCTGGTAATAGTTTTTCACATTTTGTCCTCACACAATGTTACCTATTTAATCCCAGAATAGTATTCTTATGCATCCCATAAATTCTGTATCCAGTCATAAGTCAAAGGACATTTAGGCTGCTTCCATGCCTTGGCTATTGTGAATAATGCAACTATGAACATAGTGGTATGTATGTCCCTTTGGATTAGTGTTTACATCCTTTGAATACATGCTTGGGGTAGTTATTGCTGGATCATATGGCATTTCCATTTTTGTTTGTTGACTTATTCTCTATACTGTTTTTCATAGGGACTGCATCAGTTTGCATTCCCACCAACATGTAACAGAGTTCCTTTCCCCCACACCCTCACCAACGCTTGCTGTCTCTTGTTGTATAGATGTAGGTCCTTCTCAAAGGTGTGAGGTAAAATCTCAATGCAGTTTTATTTGACTTGCTTAATCTGTAAGATCTTTTCAGAATGAATGGAACAGGTTTCGAGTACAAGTTCTTACTTGTGCAAAGTGGCCTCCATGGCCTAGCATCTATCATTAGTGTATGCACACCTGCAACTACAGATTACAGCTGTGATTTTTTTTTTTTAGGACAGAGGATAAGAAAACAAACAAACAAACAATCCCCCCCCAAAAACCAAACAAACAGCTGGTCATAGGACACAGGCCCTGTAAAGACCCTGTGATCTGAACTGGGGGAGAGAAAAACAGGCGATGATGTCTTTGCTGGTGTTCAGAGCTCATGGTGGACATGGCCAGGGCCTAGAAACAAATGCTAAGAGTGGCAGAAGGAATGCCAAGGGACCAGGATGCAATCTAGAAGATTTCAGTGTCTGTCCTGTATCAGTGTTAGTAACTAGGTCTCATGAATGGGGTCCAAACTATGCCAACTTGCAGCAAGAGAAAGATGGTTCTACAAATCCCCCATGAATGCAGAGCACTGCAGAGGTAAAGAAGAAATAAATAAAATTTAAAAAAGGAAAGAAAGTAAGAGGGTGTGGGAGATAGCACAGCAGGTTAAGCGC
The DNA here is from genome assembly GCF_950295315.1 of Erinaceus europaeus. Lineage (NCBI taxonomy): Eukaryota > Metazoa > Chordata > Mammalia > Eulipotyphla > Erinaceidae > Erinaceus > Erinaceus europaeus. The sequence goes on along the minus strand of NC_080163.1, from coordinate 55,444,190 downwards.
AAGTGGCATGAAGCTCAAGGACCAGTGTAAGGATCCCGGTTCGAGCCCTGCCTCCCCACCTGCAGGGGAGTCCCTTCACAGGTGGTGAAGCAGGTCTGCAGGTGTCTATCTTTCACTCTCACTCTCTGTCTTCCCCTCCTCTCTCCATTTCTCTCTGTCCTATCCAACAATGGCAACATCATCATCATCAACAACAATAATAACTACAACAACAGTAAAAAACAAGGGCAAAAAAAGTGAAAACCGATGATAAAAAAGTAAAAAGAAAGAAAGAAAAGAAAACCTCAAAATCCAAGCCATCACACATGCAAGCAGGAGCATCAGGATATGGAATCTTCCACACAAGATGTCCAGTTTAGAAAACCACAATTTAAATAGAGAGAACACTTCTTTTTAAAAGTTTTATTAGTGACTTAGTATTGATTTACAAAATTATAAAATTACAAGGATATAATTCTGCACCATTCCCACTACCAGAGCTCTGCATCTCCATTCCTTCCATTGACAGGTACAGGAATTCTCCCAAGGTTGCAGATATAAATTGATTAATATTTCTATAACTATCTGTCTGTATTTATATATGTTAGTCCATTTCCCCTATGATCCTGCCTTCTCTTTCTTTCTAAGTCACACCTACACCTATTACTACTTTCAAATGTCCTTCCTTCCTTTTTTTTTTTTTTTAACTCCAAACAGGTTTTTCCCCCTTTATAGAGTTTCACAGTTCACAATACTGTTTTGCATGTACTCTTGCTTTGCTGTTTCTTTATCTCTAATCTTATTTGTTGGTCTTTTAGTTTTTTTTACCTTTTGGAAGTAGTGTAATGCAGTTGAAAGTAAAGACTAGAAAAACAGACAAGTCTTGATTTGAATTGTGGTTTTGTGCTTTCTATTTGATTTCCTTTGGGCTAATTTCATATCTTTTTGGTGTCTTGATTTTTATGTCTGTAAAACAGGCACATTAATGTTTGAACAATCAAATTACAAAGTTAGAATGAGGTAATATATGCAATTCATAGAAAATCCATCATGTATTAAGTGTATGACATGCTATTCTTATTTGCTTGTTTGGTGGTTAATCTGGTAATAGCTATTGTGGGCCAAACCAAGCTTATCTAAGCATTGGGGTCACAAAGCTGTTCCCTAAAATATTTCTTTTAAGTTTTGGGGTCTATGTCCCCAGACTCCAACATAAGCATGTAAGGAAATGCCTTCTCCTGGGGTGGGGCGTCTGGAAAATGGCTCCAGGTGTAATGGAGAATCTGGATACTGTTTAAAAAAATATCTTAAGAACCAAGGCTTTCATATTTAGCCATAGTTTCCTTTTGCAGTTTCCTTGTCAAAAGGAAATTCATCATTCAATCATGTTGTATCTGTTATGGTATAATACGCTCTGGACAAAGTGCTATAAAGGACACCATGGTGAACAAAAAAGGGGTCAGTGTCATTTTGGGTTCCCTGGAAGCAGTACAAGTGTCTAGGATAGAAATCACCACAAGGTATAACTTGTCTCAATAATAATGTCCTTTCGTTTTTACTCTCTCTCCATATATAGATGTATGTTGTTCTCTATTCTCTCTATATATCATATTCCCTTTCTCTTCCTTCTCTCTATATATCATATTCCCTTTCTCTTTCTTATTCTCTGCCTCTCTCTCTTTCTCTCCCTCTCCCTCCCTCCCCCCCTCTTTCTTTCTCTCTCTCATCCTTCCTCTTTCAAGGGCTATCATTGGGACTCAGTGCTTGCATAGTACATTGTGTAAACTCTCTTCTCTCTCTCTCTCTCTCTCTCTCTCAAAAGGACTGGAGATAAATTGAAAGGGAATAAGGGGTAGTGAGATAGACAGACAGATGGACAGATAGACAGACAGACAAACAGACAGACAGATTGATAGACAAATACCTATAGCACTATTTCACCAATTATGAAGCTTCCTCTCTGCAGTTGGAGATCAGCTGCTTAAGACCAAGTCCTTGCATATGATAACTTATGCATTCTATCCAGTGCTCTACCTACCTAGACCCAATAATGAAGTTTTCTAATCTTTTCAGTTGTTTGATGATGCAGAGGGATGTCTGAAAAGCAGAGCATGCTTGAGCTCTGGAAATGCTTAGGCCTGGATGGATAAACAGTCACTGGGGTGCTATATCAGAGATGCCTGCTTTGGGTGGGAGGTTTGATGAGATGACCTGTTGTATGCTTTACATTGGGTTCTAGTTCTCCCCCGCCAAGAGAATTGGATCAATCCAGTTAGTTTCGCGGGCCTGCTTGGCCCCGCCCCAAGGAACCCCGCGAGAGTTCCAGAGTTGGAGAGTTGGAGAGGGTTCCTGAGTTCGAGAGTAAGAGAGAGTGCTTGTGCCACCACAAAGAGACAGCAGAGTTCTGTTTGGTGATTAGTTTGTCTTAGTTTATGAATCGTTGTTCCTGAATAAAGAAATACAGCTTCCCTGCCCAGCCATTGTCTCCGCGTCTCTGTTACCCGCCTGTGAAGCTAGCCCGGCCAGCTAGAGCCTCCGAATTTAACAACAAATGGCGCCCAACGTGGGGCATGAACCCATGACCCTGAGATTAAGAGTCTCATGCTCTACCGACTGAGCATAGGCTCTAGCCGGGTTAGCTTCACTGGCGGGTAACAGAGACGACCAGAGACATACGGCTGGGCAGGGAAGCTGTATTTCTTTATTCAGGAACAACGATTCATAAACTAAACCAATTCTCTTGGCGGGGGAGAACTAGAACCCAATGTAAAGCATACAACAATGACCTATAGCTTCCTAGGAGCTTGAGATGCAAGGATTCTAAGCCCCTCTGGTCAGTTTCACATCACCTTCCTTTGGATGCCTTCCCACTTCCTCCCGCTAGGACTCATCCCACAGCTTACTTTACACCTTCCTGAACTCAGTTTGGGAGCCTTGCCCTAGCATCTTCCCAAACTTGGGTCCAACCTAGATTCCTAGAGAATGCATAAGACAGATTCCAGCCTGTGTTGTAGCTGCTTCATCTACTTTTGTTAATGCATCAGCTGCTTTTAGATATATCATCCCCCAGTACTTGCGTTTTCTTGCCTATATTTCTCTTTTAATTAATTAATTAATTAATTATGTTTGATAGGACAGAAAGAAATTGAGAGGTAGGAGATAGGTCCAGAGGAGGACAGAGAGATATAAATAGAGAGATAGAAAGACTATAAGTCTTAAAAAAAAAGACTATAAGACTTATAGTCGCTGCTTCCCCAATGTAGTCAGACTAAGGGCTTGAACCTGGGTCCTTAAGCCTGGTATTATGTATGCTCTATAAAGTACACTATAACCAAGCCCCTTTTCCTAGATTTCTGTTTCATGTGGATTCCATACCAGGAGAGGAAACATGCACCAGAATCTCTTGCTGTATTTTCCAACTAGGTCTTTTGGGAAAATCAATTGCACAGTGGCTCCAGGGTCAGATTGCTGTACTCAATTCCTAGTGTCACTACTGTCAGTACCTACTGGTTCTAATACCATCTATCTCATAGGATACTGTGAGACTAAATAAATAAAAAGATCTTAGAAAAGTAACTGACCAGGGCAATTATGATACCATGCACAAGAACCTGAGTTCAAGTCTTTGGTCCCTTTCCTTCAGTTGGGTAGGCTTCATGAGCAGTGAAATAGTGCTGCAGGTGTCTTTCTCCTCTCTCTTTTATATGAATTTAAAACTTTATTATAATTATTTATTAGGTAGAGATACCCAGAAATTAAGAGGGTAGAGGGTGATAGAGAGGGAGAGAAAGAGAGACACCTGCAGCACTACTTCACCACTTGCAAAGCTTTCCTCCTGCAGGTGAGGGCCAGGTACTCAAAGCCGGTTCCTTACACATTGTAACATATGTGCTTAACCAAGTGCACCACCACCTGGTCCCCTCTTCTTCCCCTCAATTTCTTTCTGCCTCTATCCAATAAAATAAAAATAAATCAAATTAAAATGAGAAAGTTCTAATAAAAAAGAAAAAATAATCCTTGTTTTTTTCCTGATGTTAATGGTAAACAAATGTTGATTAAATTTCTTCTGCAGCTTTCATTTACTTTTTGTGTATGCTGGTTTTAGCACTGTCTTGCATTCCTTTAGAAGTCAGAATACGTGGGGAGTCAGGCAGTGCAGCAGGTAAGAGTACCTGGCAAAGCACAAGGACCCTTCCCACCTGCAGGGGAGTTGTTTTCAAAGGTACTTCACAGGTTTAACTTTCTCTCCCCCTCTCTGTCTTCCCCTACTCTCTCCTATCCAGCAACGATGACATCAACAACAATAACTACAAGAACAATAAAAAAAAAACAAGGGCGACATTTAGGAAGATGGCGGACTAAGAAGCTGCTAGTGGCTTAAGCTCTGATCACATCTTCTGGAAATGGTAGGATTTTCTGCCTTTAGTAGGCCAGTCAATAAGAGGTCCTAGCGGTGACACCAAGGAGGTGACTATAACTTAATTTGGGTTAAGAATTAAAGTAGAGGTGGCACGGACTAGCGGGCGGGCTGCTCCAGACTTCCCAGGCAGTGGGCAAGGTGGGTGCGCTGGGCACTGTCCTCGGCCCGGGAAGGCGGCTCGGCTCCTCGGCAGGTTGCAGAGCACTGCTGGGTGGCCGGCAGAGGACTAGGAGGGAGCACTGTAGCTCAGGGGCTGTCTCTTGGGAGTCTCCGGGGACCACCGGGACCCTGAGGGTGGATCTGAGGACATCCTTGAGTACAGCTCTCTTTGGATCAAAAGGACTTGGAGCTAGTTTTCATTTTTGAGAAATCCTTTAAAAAAGCTTCAGGGGGGGGGGTTCCCTGAAGATGGCAGACTGAGAAGCTTCTAGTGGCTGAGCTCTGACCACATCTCCTGGAAAGGGTAGGATTTTCTGCCTTTAGCAGGCCAGCCAATAAGGGGTCCTAGCGGTAACACCAAGGAGGTGACTATAACTTAATTTGGGTTAAGAATCAGAGTAGGGAAAAAAGGGGAAAAAATTTTTTTCTTCCTTTTAATTTTCAAGCATACCTCCTTCCCACCACCCCTCCCCATAATGAGTCCCTGGGGACAAGCTCCTAGCAGGATCCCCTGCTAGGAGCTCTATTTCTTTACCAAATTCCTGTCCCACCAGGGCGTATCATTAATTCAAAGTCTATACCCTTCTGAAACCTCTGGCCTTTTTTCTTTCTAAGTAGCCAACCCCCTCACCACCTCACCCCACATAGCTAATTAAATAATTAAAAATAAATACATTTAAAAAAAACCCTTTCCTTTCACTGCCCTTTTATGACTGTTCTTTTTCTTATCTTTTTCTTTTTTTTCTCTCTCTTTTTTTCTTTTTCTCATTCTTGTCATCCCTTCTTCCTTAATCCTACAGCTTCCAAAGTCACAGCCCCCAGCCCCCAGCCCCCACAACAACAAACAGTGTGCTTTTTTGAATCCACTGATACACATTTGGGAATTTCCTTTTACTGCTCTTTAATTACAGCTCTGTTTCTTATCTTTTCCCTTTTCTCTATCTTGTCTCTCTCTTTTTTTTTTAATCTTGTCATACACTTCTTCCTTCTTCTTTGCCTTTCTGAATTTGTGAACTATTTGGGGGAAGAAATCTGACTCAGAGTGGACTCTCTATGTGTGTATCTCAGCTCTAGTTCCCTTTCCCCTCTTGTTACCCCTAGAATATACAGTGGATAGCAGATTTGCATAACTGTCTATTCTTGCTATCCTTTCTTTCTTTTCTCTTTCTTCACTGGGATTTGGTTCCTGCCAGAGGAAGAAAGAGAGGAAGGGGAAGCAAACATTCTAGAGGAAATAATAGAAGAAAACTTCCCAGACCTGAATAATAGAAAGGACATCAAGATTCAAGAGGCCCAGAGAGTTCCAAACAGAATCAACCCAGACCTGAAGACACCAAGACACATCATAGTCACAATGAGAAGAAATAAGGATAAAGAAAGGATCCTAAAGGCTGCAAGAGAGAAACAAAAAGTCACATACAAGGGAAAACCCATAAGATTATCTGCAGACTTCTCCAATCAAACTCTAAAAGCCAGAAGGGAGTGGCAAGATATCTATGGAGCCCTGAATGAAAAAGGGTTTCAACCAAGGATAATATATCCTGCTATACTTTCATTCAAACTAGATGGAGGGATCACAACCTTCTTAGATAAACAACAGTTAAAGGAGGCAACCATCACCAAGCCGGCCCTGAAAGAGGTACTAAAAGACCTCTTATAAACAAGAACATCACTATAATACTGGCAATATATCAGAGCAAACAAAAAAAACTTATTTTTGAACAATGGCACTACAATACATTAAATCCATAATATCAATAAACGTCAATGGCTTAAACTCACCCATCAAAAGGCACAGGGTGGGGGGATGGATCAGAAAACATAACCCATCCATATGCCGCTTGCAAGAATCCCATCTGTCACAACAAGATAAACACAGACTTAAAGTGAAAGGATGGAAAACTATCATACAGGCTAACGGACCAGAAAAAAAGGGCAGGAACATTCTCATCTCAGACGTGACAGATTTTTAAATTAAATAAAATAATAAAAGATAGGCAAGGACATTACATAATGATTAGAGGATCAATCAGCCAAGAAGACTTAACAATTATTAACATCTATGCACCCAACGAGGGACCATCTAAATACATTAAGCATCTACTGAAAGAATTTCAAAAATACATCAATAGTAATACAATAATAGTGGGAGACTTCAATACCCCACTCTCACACTTAGACAAATCAACAAAGCAGAGAACCAATAAAGATACAAGAGAATTGAATGAAGAGATTGACAGACTAGACCTCTTGGACATTTTCAAAGTCCTTCACCCCCAAAAACTGGAATACACCTTCTTTTCAAATCCACATAACACATACTCAAGGACAGACCACATGTTAGGCCACAAAGACAGCTTCAATAAATTCAAGAGCATTGAAATCATCCCAAGTATCTTCTCAGACCACAGTGGAGTAAAACAAACAACAAACAGAAAATTATTAAAATTATTTAACAACAAACAGAAAATTATTAAAAGTCACAGAATTTGGAAACTAAACAACATACTCCTTAAGAACCACTGGGTCAGAGACTCACTCAAGCAGGAAATTCATATGTTCCTGGAAACAAATGAGAATAAAGACACAACCTATCAAATTATTTGGGACACAGCTAAAGCAGTACTGAGAGGGAAACATATAGCCACACAATTACATATTAAACATCAAGAAGAAGCTCAAATGAACGACCTTACTGCACACCTCAAGAACTTAGAGGAAGAGGAACAAAGGAAACCTAAAGCAACCAGGACAGAAATCACTAAAGTTAGAGCAGAAATAAACAACATCGAAAATAAAAGAACCATACAAAAGATCAATGAAGCCAAATGTTGGTTCTTTGAAAGATTAAACAAAATTGACAAGCCCCTAGCCAGACTCACCAAACAAAAAAGAGAGAAGACTCAAATTAATAGAATTATAAACGATGGAGGAGATGTCACAACTGACATCCAGAAATCCAGAGAATCCTGCGAAACTTCTATAAAGAACTATATGCCACCAAGCCAGAGAATCTGGAAGAAATGGAACAATTCCTAGAAACATATGCCCTTCCAAAACTGAACCAAGAAGAACTACAAAATCTAAATGCACCAATCACAGACAAAGAAATTGAAACCGTTATTAAGAATCTCCCCAATAACAAAAGTCCTGGACCAGATGGCTTCACAAACGAATTCTACAAAACTTTCAGGAAACAGTTAATACCCATACTTCTTAAGCTATTCCATAAGATTGAAGAAACAGGAATACTCCCTTCCACCTTCTATGAAGCCAACATCACCCTGATACCAAAAGCTGATAGGGACAAAACAAAAAAGGGAAACTACAGACCAATATCTCTGATGAACATAGATGCCAAAATATTAAACAAGATCTTGGCCAACTGGATACAGCAACATATCAAAAAGATTGTTCATCACGACCAAGTAGGATTCATCCCAGGAATGCAAGGTTGGTTCAACATCCATAAGTCAATCAATGTCATTCACCACATCAATAAAAGCAAAGCCAAAAACCACATGATTATCTCAATAGATGCACAGAAAGACTTGACAAAATCCAACACCCATTCATGCTCAAAACTCTACAAAAAATGGGAATAGATGGGAAATTACTCAAGATAATGGAGTCTATATATAACAAACCTACAGCCAACAATACTCAGTGGACAGAAGCTGAAAGCATTCCCCCTCAGATCGGGGACTAGACAGGGCTGTCCACTGTCACCGTTACTCTTCAACATAGTATTGGAATTTCTTGCCATAGCAATCAGGCAAGAGAAAAAAATCAAAAGAATACAGATTGGAAGGGAAGAAGTCAAGCTCTCACTATTTGCAGATGATATGATAGTATACACAGAAAGACCTAAAGAATCCAGCAGAAAATTACTGGAAGTTATTAGGCAATATAGCAAGGTATCTGGCTACAAAATCAATGTACAAAAATCAGTAGCATTTCTTTATGCAAACACTAAATCTGAAGAAGAAGACATCCAGAAATCACTCCCATTTACTGTTTAAGCTAAATCAATGAAATACCTAGGAATAAAGTTGACCAAAGAAGTGAAAGATTTGTATGCTGAAAACTATGAGTCACTACTCAAGGAGATAGAAACTGATACCAAGAAATGGAAAGATATCCCATGCTCATGGATTGGAAGGATAAATATTATCAAAATGAATATTCTCCCCAGAGCCATATACAAATTTAATGCAATACCCATCAAAGTTCCACCAAGCTTCTTTAAGAGAATAGAACAAACACTACAATCATTTATCTGGAACCTGAAAACACCTAGAATTGCCAAAATCACCTTGAGGAAAAGAAACAGAAATGGAGGCATCACACTCCCAGATCCTAAACTATATTATAAAACCATCATCATCAAAACAGCATGGTACTGGAACAAAAATAGGCACACAGACCAGTGGAACAGAATTGAAAGCCCAGAAATAAATCCCCACACCTATGGACATCTAATCTTTGATAATGGGGCCCAAAGGATTAAATGGAAAAAGGAGGCTCTCTTCAATAAATGGTGCTGGGAAAACTGGGTTGTAACATGCAGAAGAATAAAATTGAACCACTTTATCTCACCAGAAACAAAAATCAACTCCAAATGGATCAAAGACCTAGATGTCAGACCAGAAACAATCAAATACTTAGAGGAAAGCATTGGTAAAACACTTTCCCACCTACACCTCAAGGACATATTTGATGAATCAAACCCAATTGCAAGGAAGACTAAAGCAGAAACAAGCCAATGGGACTACATCAAATTGAAAAGCTTCTGCACATCCAAAGAAACTATTAAACAAACAGAGAGACCCCTCACAGAATGGGAGAAGATCTTCACATGCCAGACATCAGACAAGAAACTAATCACCAAAATATATAAAGAGTTCAGCAAACTTAGCACCAAATAAGCAAATGACCCCATCCAAAAATGGGCAGAGGATATGAACAGAACATTCACTACAGAGGAGATCCAAAAGGCTAAAAAACATATGAAAAATTGCTCTAGGTTACTGATTGTCAGAGAAATGCAAATTAAGACAACACTAAGATACCACCTCACTCCTGTAAGAATGGCATACATCAAAAAGGACAGCAGCAACAAATGCTGGAGAGGATGTGGGGACAGAGGAACACTTTTACATTGCTGGTTGGAATGTAAATTGGTACAGCCTCTGTGGAGAGCAGTCTGGAAAACTCTCAGAAGGCTAGACATGGACCTTCCATATGACCCAGTAATTCCTCTCCTGGGGTTATACCCCAAGGACTCCATAACACCCAACCAAAAAGAGCTGTGTACTCCTATGTTCATAGCAGCACAATTCATAATAGCTAAAACCTGGAAGCAACCCAGGTGCCCAACAACAGATGAGTGGCTGACAAAGCTGTGGTATATATACACAATGGAATACTATGCAGCTATCAAAAACAATGAACCCACCTTCTCTGACCCATCTTGGACAGAGCTAGAAGGAATTATGTTAAGTGAACTAAGTCAGAAAGATAAAGATGAGTATGGGATGATCTCACTCATCAACAGAAGTTGACTAAGAAGATCTGAAAGGGCAACTAAAAGCAGGACCTGACCAAATTATAAGTAGGGCACCAAAGTAAAAACCCAGTGGTGAGGGGTAGACTTGCAGCTTCCTGGGCCAGTGGGGGGTGGGAGTGGGCGGGAGGGATGGGTCACAGTCCTTTGGTGGTGGGAATGGTGTTTATGTACACTCCTAGCAAAATGTAGACATATAAATCAGTAGTTAATTAATATGAGAGGGGGAAATTCAATTATATGTCTCAAAGTTTTTCAAAACACAAACTGAATCTTTTAATATATAAGCTGTGTATTTGATATGCGGACTCTCTCAAAAGCCTAGACCAAGTAGATTAGAAGCATCCAATAGCACAGCTATATACAAGATACTGGATACTGTACAGCAAACCATAACAAAAAGAGTTTTCAAAGTTAACCCAATTAACAAATAATGTGATGATAACATTAACTATCGATTGTCTTTTTGAACCCTAAGACAGCAGGAACCTCACATCTCCACTATAGAGCCTCTACTTCCCCCAGTCCTGGAACCCTTGGATAGGGCCCACTTTCCTGTATGCCTCTCCCAATCCATACCAAATAATATTGCATTTGCCAATCACAACCTAACCAATGCAACGATTGCCATCTCAACATGCTTCACCTCAGACTGTGTCGAGAGACTTCACGTGTGGAATGACAACCCTTCAGCTTCATTACTCGGGTGAGACCTTTCCTTTTATAGTACACTCTAATTTCATCTCAGGTGGTTCACTTTCTAACAAAGTCCCATAACCTAGATATACACCAGTTTCTGTGAGAGAGAGCTTATGTTCACACGTATCCATAAACTACTGCAAAATATATACCTGAAAGCAGAAGTACACTAGAGTTTGCAGTGAGTACCTCCCTAACACTTCCTCTCCACTATTCCAAGCTTTGGGTCCATGATTGCTCAACAAATTGTTTGGCTTGGTATGTTAACTCTCTTTTCAATCACCAGGTTCCAGATGCCACCAGGTTGCTGGCCAGGCTTCCCTGGATTGAAGACCCCACCAATGTGTCCTGGAGCTCAGCTTCCCCAGAGACACACCCTACTAGGGAAAGAGAGAGGCAGACTGGGAGTATGGACCAACCAGTCAATGCCCATGTTCAGCGGGGAAGCAGTTACAGAAGCCAGACCTTCTACCTTCTGCAACCCACAATGACCCTGGGTCCATGCTTCCAGAGAGATAGAGAATGGGAAAGCTATCAGGGGAGGGGGTGGGTTATGGAGATTGGGTGGTGGGAATTGTGCGGAGTTGTACTCCTACGCTATGGTTTTGTTAATTAATCCTTTCTTAAATAAAAAAATTAAAAAACAACAACAAGGGCAACAAAAAGCAAATAAATAAATATTTTTAAAAAAGAAGTAAGAATATGCTGACATTGAATAACCAAGATTTTGTCTGCTAAGGAAAGAGAACCTCAGAGAGGTGAACTATTATTCATCTGGTTGCAGAGACATCAAGAGGCTCAAGGCTTCTTTGTTCATGGGAACTGAACTGCGAATCCTTAAAGTCTCTTAAATGGCTAAGGCATAGCCCATGAGGTGATACAATATAAAATGCTAGATTCTCAAACATTTATCCCACATTGGCTCCCCATCATCTCATGTGTTAGAATGATGCTCTGTCTCTCTCTATCACATTAGTAAGTAAATAAAAAAAACTTAAAAAGGCAAGTGCGGCCCCAAGATTACCTTACATGAATGCTCTTCCTAGCAATCTTAGTTGACTTTTTGGAATACCATTCCAGGGCTAGTGCTCTCAAACTGTGAGGTTAAAATCATTGGCAAGTGTGCTGTCAGGTTTTCTTCTCCATGTGTATGATTTATTTTTGCTTCAGTTGTGTGGCACACTGTACCAGTGATGCCTGTTATGGAGAACTGAGCTGAGTAAGTGGTATGACGCCTATTAGAGTGGGCTCACAGGCTTCACAGAGGTGTGGTGTGATGCCAAGGCATTCCTAGGAATGTTTTTCTGAACTTGGTAGAAACTGGATTTGGAGAGTTTCTAAGAAAGCAGGGTCAGGGCACAGCCAAGTATAAGTCAACCTTAAACTAAGAATTGATGGTCCCTGAGTAAATCACACAGTTCTGGAGAAACCTTGATAAACACTAGATTCACACATATTGCTGATCTCAACTGTGTGACTTCAAATGCCAGCATTTAAAAGTGTACAGTGGACCAAAAAAAAAAAAAAGGCTGCTGAGAACCATTGTCCTAAGTGTGAGTTGGAACAGAGTGTTTCCTGGTGACATAATTTTGTGCAATACTGGCTTGAACAAAGTTCAGCCTGATCCCGCATTGCGGAATTTCTCAGTGCCTTTAATGTGTTAATGCACGTGTATGGTGACTCACATAAGACTGGTCTAGAACACAGCATGAATCTATTTTCTTGGTAAAAAAAACAACAACATGTTTTTCTTTCCAGGAACATATGTGGGGATTACTGCTAAGAGTAAACAATTTGGCAGAACCTGTTCAGGAGAGATTTTACTTCTATTTGTTTTAAATTGATTTAGTATTGGCTTACAATACTATAAAATTCCAGGTGTGCATATATCTGTATAAGACTTCTCTTACTGTTATCTTCCAAACTTGTTAATCATTATTAAATCACTAATAAAAGTATTTATGGAATAAAAACAAAGACTTCCCTTACCCATAAACAAAGTTCCAATGCTACCCCACCAAAAAGACCCCTCTACCTGTTCCTTCCACCTCCTTCCTATTCTACTTGGTTCCCATCATAGCTTTCTCCTAGAGTCTGGTGGTTTTGTTGTTTGTTGTTAGTGCATTTACCCCAGTTGTTTTTATTCCACTTATGGGTAAAAGCATCTGGTAACTATTTTTCAGTTCTTTTCTTTCATTTGCCGTAATCACTTTGAATTCCATCAATTTTATCCCAAAAGTCATAATTTCATTTTTTTTTAAACGGGGAATTTTGGGAGCTAGGTGGTAGTGCAGTGGGTTAAGCGCACATGGCGCAAAGCCCAAGGACTGGTAAGGATCCCGGTTCGAGCCCCCCTGGCTCCCCACCTGCAGGGGATTTGCTTCACAAGCAGTGAAACAGGTCTACAGGTGTCTATCTTTCTCTCCTCCTCTCTGTCTTCCCCTCCTGTCTCCATTTCTCTCTGTCCTATCCAACAATGATGACATCAACAACAATAATAACTATAACAATAAAAACAACAAGGGCATCAAAAGGAAATAAATAAATAAATAAATATAAAAAAGGGAGAGTTTTGTTCTGTTCATATGCCCCATAGGTTCTGTACCCAGTTCTCTGTTGATGGGCATTTAGGTTGATTTCCCCCTTCTACATACTTGACTGAAAAGAGTCCAAATCCCTATAAAAGGGTAGTTCAGAGGTTGACCTGCTGTAGTCCTTGATATACAACTTAACTGACTTAGTTAATCACCTCACCCTACTTTTGGTGTTTTGTGAACACCTCTGAGTGGGTTCAAAGAATACTCCCGTGGGAGCATGGGGAGTGGAGCCTCTTTTAATGCAGACTGCAAAGTCATAACTCACCGACTCTACCTCAAGATTAAGGCATCTTTATGGGCTTGGTTTGCTTGGCTAGATACTCTGGTAAATTGCTTTTGCTTACAAGGCTGTTTGCAAAGTAAAGCTTCCAGACCATTCATCCGCAGGACATACTGTGTATTAGAACAGATTCCCCTCCCCCACCCCATCTCAATTCAATGTACACCATGAATAATACTCGTATTTTGATGAGAACACTACAGGAGGGAGTTAAACCCAATAACATGCTATTGGTCCAAGTTCATAGCTTGATATAGTGCTCCAGTTTTTGTTTTCTTGCCTCCAGGGTTATTGGTGGTCAATGCCTTCACTATGAAACCACTGCTCCTGGTGGCAATTTTTTTCCCCATTTTTGTTGTTGGATAGGAGACAGAGAAATTGAGAGATGAGGGAAAGATAGAGAGGAAGAGAGAAAGATAGACATCTGCAGACCTGCTTTACCTCTCTTGAAGTGACTCCCCTGCCGGTGGGGAGCCAGGGATTGAACTGGGATTCTTGAGCTGGTCCCTGTGCTTCATGCCATGTGTACTTAACTCTGTGTGGCACTTTGCTCTCCAGTTTTTTTTTTTCACTCATTTTTTCTCCTCAATAACTTTAGTGGGCATGATTATGAGCAAATAACACAGAAGATCACTGAACTTACTCCAAACTAGATAGTATATTTTGGCAATTATGTAGTGGATAAAAACTGTTCTCTCTAAGCCAGAAAGAGAAAGATGAATATGGGATGATCTTACTTATAGACAGAAGTTGAAAAAATAAGAACAGAAGGGGGAAACACAGAGCAGAACTTGAACTGGAATTGGTATATTGCACCAAAGTAAAAGACTCTGGGGTCAGGGGGGAGTGTTCAGGTACTGAAATTTGATGGCAAATGAGGACCTGGGGGGGTGTTAGATTGTTATGTAGAAAACAGAAATGTTACACAAGTACAGACTACCATATTTTACTGTCAACTGTAAATCATCAGTCCCGTAATAAAGAAAAAAATCTCTTTCTCTGAACAGATGCATGACAAATAGCAAGTTGTCAAAAGAAAGTGCTACAGAGAAGAAGAGCAGATGGATTTTATCTGATGATTTTTAAGATTCCTTCCAACTCTGGTAACTGTCAATACCATGCCTTCGGGATCCTGTCTTCTTGCTCAGTAACCTCTGACTCTCAAGGCATTAGGGGAGGACTGCCTTATTAACTGTCTGCCTTATTTTCTTGCACCTCTCCACATGTGGGAGGGATAAGATGGGCCCCACACGGAAGTCTCAGATTCTTAGCACACTTTGTGGCCTAAAAAAAAAAAAAAAAAAAAGTTTGGTTCTTCACCTAGTGTTCAAAATTCTATCTCTTGATCTAGAGTGCGCACATTGCATCCTCACTCACTGTTCTCCTCTTCTTGCAATCTAGATACTTACCTTCTCTTGACCTGCCCTCGTTTTTCTCTTTCTTCTTCCCTTCCCTTCTGTATACCAAGTCCAATTTGCTGAGAATGATTTCAGCAAAACTGAAATAATCACTGCTTATGAATTCCTTGTTATAGTTTCTGACAGAACACATGACCTTATAATCTTTAGTTTATCCAGGGTATGAGAACAGAATTTGACTCTGAAACCCTTCAGACACTTCCAGTATATTCTAGAGAGTCTGGATCATTCTCTCCCAAACACACCCACCAAAAAAAAAAAAAAGTAAAAGTAAAAGCCAACAACAACAACAAAAAACACTTAAACACTTATTCCACTAGGGACAAAATACCCGGAAGCAGCATTGTTAGTAGCTATAGCCACTGGTCACCCACCCTCTCGACCTTCCTCACCTTCATATCCCCAGGGAGCCATGGAGAACAAAGAATTGGGGCAGAGAGAGCCAAGGCTGGTTGGCACAAGGAACCCTAGAAACCTGGACTGGAGAGACCAGGGATGGGAAAGTATCTGGTTCTAGCAGCTGGAAGCGCCTTCCTTAGAGATAGTGAGAAGATGGAACCCCTTATCTCTTCTGAGCATAACTGGAAATCAGGTCTTCCAACCTCCCTGAGTTCTCCGCCTCCCTGCTCCACTGTAGGCCTTATCAGGACACTTAGGGTCCTGAAACCACCCACCATTTGGTCAGAGCTGTCAATCATAGTCTCTCTCTCTCTTGTTCACTCCTTCCTGTCTTCTTTCTTTGTTTCTTACCTCCCTCCTTTCTTTCCTTCTCTTCTTCCTTTCTCCTTTTTTATTTTTATTTGAATTTATATAGTATTATTTTATTTTTACCAGTGTACTGCTTGGCTTATGGTGGAGCTCGGTACTGAATCTGAGACACTGAAGCCTCAGGCATGAAAGTTTTGAATTTACATTGTGCTATCTCCCCAGCACTTTTCCTTTTTTTTTTTTTTTACTTCCTTTCCTCCACTTTTTAAAATTTCTTTCCTCCCCCTTCCTTATTTTTTTTTAAATATTTATTTTATTTATTTATTCCCTTTTGTTGCCCTTGTTGTTTTATTGTTATAGTTATTATTGTTGTTGTCATTGTTGGATAGGACAGAGAGAAATGGAGAGAGGAGGGGAAGACAGAGAGGGAGAGAGAAAGATAGACACCTGCAGACCTGCTTCACCACCTGTGAAGCGACTCCCCTGCAGGTGGGGAGCCGGGGTTCGAACCAGGATCCTTATGCTGGTCCTTGTGCTTTGCGCCACCTGCGCTTAACCCGCTACGCTACAGCCCGACTCCCCCTCCCCCTTCCTTCTTTCTTCATTTCTTTCTCTCTCTCCTATCTGCCCCTTCCTCTAGCGTTATGTTTTGTTCCCTTATCACTCCTTGGACATCTGCAGCACTACTTCAGGACATCAGGACATCTACAGCTCTGCACTACTGATCTCTTCTCTGGTCCCTTCTTCATTTGATGTGCCAACAAAGAAAAGTAGGCCCTGACTGCCTCCACCATACATCCCACTGTTTTGTGAGTCTCCCTAGTGACACCATTCTACCATTAAACTTGGTTTCCTTCTTCTTTCTTTCTTTCTTTTTTTGGGGGGTGGGGGTGGGGAGTGGGTGGTGGATAACATATGACCTTACAAAACCTCTTTTTAAAATTTTTTTTCTATCTAATTAACTTCTTTGGAAAATTGAAATGTAAATATTGAAAAAATATGCAGAGTAGAGAATACATACAGGCTTCAGGAAATCCCTCTATGTCCTTGCTGACAAATTTGGGATCATTAAAATATATTCCATATGTATACATGTATATATGGATATGCTTACATATAACATGCTCTTATGTATGCACATGCATATGTATATATAATGTATTCTTCGTGTGTATACAGGCATATTGATGATAGAATAAACCTTCCTGTTTTGTCATATAAATTGCATTATTATTTGGCCAATCTCCTTTTGGTAGATACCAGGGTTGTTTCTTTTTTCAAATTTTATTGTCATCTTCATTTATATATTTGATAGAGACCATCAGAAATCATGAGAGAAGGAGAGCTAGAGAGACAAAGAGAGAGACAGAGAGATACAGAAAGAGGAGAGAGATGTCAGAGCACGATTCTTGTCTGTCATAAGTGATGCCAAGGACCAAACCCATAGCCTCATATATGCAAGCCATGCGTTTTACCCCTGAGCCACCTCTGTGACTTCATTTCTTTATTTATTTCACTTAGCATAATCATCTCCAGTCCTACCCATTGTGTCTCTACTAATACAATTTATATTTGAATCCCCATGCCTTCATTCACTTGGTCATCTATTCCTGTGTGCATGCACTTAAATGATGTAAATAAATGTGCATATTTTAAAGTGGGACTATGTGTAAGCTTGGTAGAGCTTAGGGAAAACTCCCCCCATACCTGGATGGAGGTCTGGGAAAGACACCCCCTTGTTACATCTCTCACAGAGATGAGCAAAGGGGAAAACAGTCTCTCAGACTCAGTTTCCCCTTATCAGACTCTCAAGCCCACAGAGATCTCACTGTTTCTCCCCACTAACTGCAGGCCACATGGCTGCCTGCTTTAAGGTTCATTCAAAGTTCACATAGTCACCCAGAGTTCACACAACCACCTCACTTTTGATCACTAAAGAGAACATACTCCATCAAACACTTCCCTGACATCAGTCAGTGAAGTCCCCAAAACACTATTTTCTTATATCCTTTGATATCTTGATTTACATCAAGTTTGTTTATCTTCTCTCTATCTCACCCTGCTGGTTTAACCCCTATGCTTCTCTCAAATGCCTTTAGATAATTAACCTGCTTACATCATGGAGAATAATTGTCTTGGCCTTTATGTATCACATCAATTCTTGTCATACCAGCCCCCTACCATAGGGGCAAGCTGACCTTTAAGAAACCTGTAATTTCTGACGTATTTGAAAAATGTTCTTTGTCTGAATCCCTGTTTAAACCCAAGCCCACCTTCCAGTAAATGAGAGTGTTCCAATTCTTCCTGGTGTCTCTTATCTATATCGCTGAGTCCTCAAGCTAGCAAGGAAGAACCGGTAGCTTACCTTCGTGGCTGAGAGTCACCCTGCGTGAGCCCCAGCACTTTAAAATGTGTTATTATTTTTATTGTCAACAGGATTATTGCTGAGGCTTGGTGTCAGCATGATGAATCCATTACTCCCAGTAACCGTTTCTTTCCTCTTTATTTTATTTTATTTTATTTTATTTTGTTTATTTCTTGTTTTATATATATATTTATTTATTTTCCCTTTTGTTGCCCTTGTTTTTTTATTGTTGTTGTTTATGTTGACATCATCGTTGTTTGATAGGACAGAGAGAAATGGAGAGAGGAAGGGATAGCAGAGAGGGAGAGAGAAAGATAGACACCTGCAGACCTGCTTCACTGCCTTCACTCCCCTGCAGGTGGGGAGTCAGGGGCTTAAACCGGGATCCTTATGCGGTCCTTGCACTTCGCATCATGTGTGCTTAACCCGCTGTGCTACCACCCGACTCCCTTTATTTTGTTTTTGTTTTGGATGGAGACAGAGAGAAATTGAAAGTGAATAGAGAAATAAGGAGAGAGAACGCTAGACACCTGTAGTACTGCTTCCCCCCATGTGAAGCTTCCCCCTGTGCTATGGCCCATGGAGTTGAATGTAAGTCCTTGCACATGGTAATATGTGCATTCTACTAGGTATACCAACTGCCTGGCTTCCCTATCTTTGCATACTTGTGATTAAAATACTGGGCACTGTTAATGACTTGGTCTTTTTTTTTTTGACATATCTTACATTTCTAGCTTGTGTCTTTTTCTCTCTGCCATTTTGTTCCTGAATGCCACTATTTGATTTGTTTACAGTTGGTTCTTCTAAAAAAACTTTATCCTCACCGCCCTTCTTGCATAATATTTGTGTTGAACCATTGCTAATTCCTTAGACCAGTCTTCTCTAGTGACTTGCATTTATGTGGGACTATATGCTAAGCCATATATTGGAATAGACATTATATAACATTGAGGTGAGGTATGAATTATATTGCTGTCAGTGTTTTATTTTATCTTTAATTTAAATGAATTTTATTAGTGATTTAATAATGATTAACATGGTTGTAGGACAAGAGAGGTACATTTCCATATAATTCCTACCACCAGAGTTCCATATCCCATCCCTTCCAGTGGAAGCTTCCCTATTCTTTATCCCTCTAGGCCTCTAGGAGTATGGACCAAAATTCTTTCTTTGTTTGCTTTAGTTAAGACTTAGTCAAGGGGTGCAGAAGGTGAAAGGTCTCTAATTTCTTCTGTAATTGCTTCTCCATTGAGCATGGATGTTGGCAGGTTGATCCATACCCCTAGCCTATTTCTATTTTTTCCTAGTGGGTAGGGGAGGTGAGGTTCCTGGATACATTGCTGAGTATTTTAAGTGATAAACGCCAAGACTCATGAAATTTCAGGGACCCACCCAGGTAAATGACCTCATTAAATGGAAGATCCAGGAATTGATCTCAAGCTCCTCTCGCCATACAACCCCTCCATTTATAACCACCAGGTTACACTGTGTCTTTGACTCTGAGGTTCAGTGAACTATACATGCCCTCTGCCATAGCAGCTACCTAACTGAATCCTGCTGACTTACTCAGTCGTGTGTTCCCTCCACTAGACTGGGAGAGCACCCTTAATGCAGTTCTTGCATATCTTCTTGCCTTGATCCTACATTTAATACAGAAACCAACACATGGTAGGTGTTATTACAGAGTTGGATCAATGATCCCATATTTGCTGAATGAAGAATCCTAATACTTTCTAAACCAGTCCAAGAACCAATCTCTAGCACTCAGGAATACATGCTGACCTGGAGGTTTATTTCTTGCTGTTTCATGAGAATTCAATATCTTTCTCCCAGAGCCCTAATTAACTAAATTACAAGAATCTTTTTAGATTGGCAGGCAGGAAAGGCTTAAGAAATAGGCTCTAAAGTTAAGTGGCCAATATTCTGACCTCAGCTCTGTCTGCCATTTAGGAAGCAAGTCATTCAATGCCCCCTAATCTTCAGTTTCCCAGCTAGTAAAATAAAGCCCATGACAATTACTAACTAATTGGGTCATTGTGAGGATTCAATAAGGAAGTTGACATAAAGTATTTAGTACAGTGTTCAGAGTATGGAACATACTCAATTAAGGTTATTTGCATTACTATCATTAGAGCCAGTGTTTGTTCATAGTAGAACAGACCTGGCATTCTCTACCTTTTTTTTTTTTAACAGAGCACTGGTCAGCTCTGGCTTATGGTAGTACTGGAGGACTGATCCTGGAACACTGGAACTCCAAGCAGGATAGTCTTTTTACACAACTATCATGTTAGCTTCTCCCCTCCTATCCCCTCAAAGCCATGACATGGATAATTTTGATAGGGAAAATATTTAAATTTTTATCATATAACATGTTCTCTCTTATCTCTTACTTGGGGAAAAACAAACAAACAAACAAACAAAAACAGATGTGAGTGCTTTGTCATTCCTAGATTCCTTTCTGGAAGCCCCTGGTTCCAGATCTTTCCTGTTAGAGTGTGTGTATAATGGACAAGGCAGAGGATAAGTATTGCTCAGGAGAGACAAATATTCCCACCTCTTGTGTAGAGAACTTGAGTCTGAAAAACACAGCCTTTCATTTGTTTGTTTTATTTTATTCTATTTTATTTATAAAATGGAAACATTGACAAGACCATAGGATAAGATGGGTACATCTCCACACACTGCCCACTTTCAGTGATCCATATCCAATCCCCTCCCTTGATACCTTTCCTATTCTTTATCCCTCTGGGAGTATGGACCCAGGATCATTGTGGGATGCAGAAGGTGGAAGGTCTGTCTTCTGTAACTGCTTCTCTGCTGAATATGGGCATTGGCAGGTCGATCCATACTCCGAGCCTCTCTCTGTCCCTAGTGGGGCAGAGATCTGGGGGAGACTGGGCACCAGGACACATGATGGCATCCTGGCAGGTGGCCTCCTGGCTTCCTGATGGGTTGGCATCATGGTATTATCTGGAACCTGGTAGTTGAAAAAGAGTTAAGATATAATGCAGGACAAATTGTTGACTGATCATGAATCTAGAGGCATGAATATTGCAGGTGAAGATTTGGGGTCTCTGTTTTGGAAAAAGCTAGTAGGTCTTTTTAAGGTATATTCCAGAGGACCTGTGACTTTACTAGTTTTTACCTGAGCCTGACGTCACAGCCTTCCATTTCTAATCACACATCAAGGATCTGCTTGGAACTATTCTCTCATTATAAGAAAATCTGAAAGTTTGAGGGAATAGATTAGGTAGTTTCTGGAATCTGATGCATAAAGATGCCCAGGCAACCTGTGCTCTCTGAATCAAAACTCTTACTTCTATCAGCAAGACTCCTGAAGGTGACTTTAGGGACCAGCATTTGCTTTTTCATTCTGTGCATTGTTCCTACACACATGCAAGTATTACTTCTTTATAGAGGTTGTTGTTGTTTTGTTTGTGTTTAACTGGGTCTTTACAAGGATTGTGTTAGGGAAGGACCCCAGCCCTGGCAAACTAAATCCAAACAAAAGAACAAGACCATCTTCCAACCCCAAAGTCTAATCCTAACAAAATGAGCAAACTATTCAGATTCTACTCATTATACACTTCCAGAACTTTGGGTTCCCATGCCTACAAATAAAACTACCTCAAAAGAGAGAAGGAAGTTCCTAAAGGTTGCCAATTCTGGAACTTGGAATTGTCTAACATTGCAAAGAAATTACACATCTCCTATAGCCAGCAAAGGTGTCCCTTCTCCAGCTTATCTACCTATGCAGGAAACAAAGTCTCAAGGATGAATGGAGACCCAGACTGTGATAGGCTCACTTCTCCGACTTCTGTTTCATGTACATGTCTGAAGTAGGTGTGATCTGTTATTATACAGTCATCTGACTATAGGCATTAGGACACCTTCTGAGATGCCCAGTGCTTCTAGGTGAGGCCCAGACACTAAGGATTTCTCCTCCTCCTCCATCTTCTTCTCCTCCTTTTCTTTCTCCTCCTTCTCTCACTTCTTTTTTCCTGCAATCAATACCTCCTGCATGTAGAATACTACTGATTTTTTTTTCCTTTCTGCTTCTGTTTCAGGTAGAGGGAGTGGAAAGAGAGAATGCAGAGAGCCAAAGAGGGTGAGGGAGAAATAGCACAGTGGTGTTCCACCATCCATAGATCTTCTTCCAGCACTGTGATGCCTCTATCTAGTGCTGGGGTTTAAATGCATGGCCTTATTCATGATGATGCACCTGTTTTCTTGTTCTACTAAGTGAGTTTTCTCCAGGTTCTTCATCTTCTCCTCTTCCTCCTCCTCTTTCTCTTCTTCCTCTTTCTATTCCTCCTTTTTCTTTGACATAAGTTATTGTGGGACTCAGTGGTGGAACAAAGATACAAAGACTACTGTTCCTGAAAGAATTCTCACCATCTCCCTCACTCTGCCCCCACTTTTATTTTTCTGACAGAATGATATAGAGAAGGAAGGAGGAGGGGAGAGATAAAAAGAGACACCAGCTGTACTGTTCCACCACTCATGAAGCCTCCCTGCCACAGATGGGACCCAGGGTTCAATCTTGGGTTCTTGCACATGATAACCTGTGCACTTTACCAGGTGTGCCATGGCCCAGCCCCTTTTGTTTCAATTTTCACTGCCTCAGAAGTCTGATTTGTTTGATTTAGGTCACTGCTCTAAGGTCGAAAGTTATCTATCACAGACCAGATAGACAAGGCTCTCCCCTTGAGTCCATAGTACTGGCTGACCTTGATCAAGCCCCTTTTCTCTATGGAGCTCTCAGTTCCTTCAGCTAAAAGGGAGCATTTCTGAGCTACCACCCAGCTATGATATTCTAAGGTTCTAGAATTCATTGTCCAGTCAGGTTAGTGACCCAGTTGTCAAGGACAGTGAGAAAGAGCTGAGCCGTTGTTGTTTGGGTGGGGTAGGTGGGGTGGGTGGGGCACCTGCTAATAAACTTGATTGGAGATTGGAACAACCTGTTTTTCCAAACCTCTGGGGAGGGCCGAGTGAGGCCAGCCTCTCCTCTTAAGCTGCCGCAGACACATTCAGAATGCACTTATCAGAGTGCATCGGGCCCATAAATCTGACACTTCATCATCCAAAAACCCAGACAGATAAAACTGGCACGAGAGGTGGAGGCTCAGTGAATCACTGGTCAGATCAGAATTTCAATGTTTCCTTCTAGGAGCTCCAAGTGTAAGGGAGCAGCCTCCCTGACAGCTGCTGAAAAGGTGCTTTAATATACTTTTCTCTGTGATTGATTTTTCCCTCTGGAGTCATTGTGGGAGGGCTCATCCAGATTTTGAAAGCAGTGTGCTGAAGCAATCCTGTGTCCTCATAATTTTGAAAGTCTCTGTGATTTGAGTGGCAATGACAGGAAGGCAGGTCATTCTGGTCCTGTTTTCACTACTGCCTGGGTTACTGCAGGAACTGAGTGCCTGCATAACTCCACCACCCCTGATGACCACTTTTTCTTTTGTAAATTTTTTTTTTGCTTTTTAAATTTTTTTTTCATACATTTGACAAGACAAGAATTGAGAGGGAAGGGGGAGATAAAGAGGGAAAGAGAGAAACCTGCAGCCTTGCTTTACCACTTGTAAAGCTTCTCCCCCTGCAGGTGAGTACTAAGACTTGAGCCTGGATCCTTGTGTATGGTAATGTGTACAGTCAACCAAATGCCTAGCCTTTCTTTTCTTTTCTTTCCTTCTTTTTTTTTTAAACAAAGTGTGAAAGGCAGAGAATGAGAGAGAGAGGGATGCAGAGGGGTGGAGAGATACCTGTAGCATTGTTCCACCAATTGTAAATTTTCCCTCCAGCAGATGGGGGTGAGGGGCTTAACCCCAGTTCCTTGCTCTGGATGAACTTTCTTTAGTGAATTTCTTCATCTGTTCAGGCTTCAGTGTTCTCATGAAGCAGGCTCACTCTCTTTCTCTCCCAAGACACCATGACTATAAGCCCTCAAGGCAGAAGGGTACTATCTTGGGTGTAGAACAAGGCCAGATCTACCCCCATTTGGTTCACTAGTGCAACTCTTTTATGGAGACACAGCTCTGGCAAAGAGCTAATACAGAGGGCCCCTGAATTAGGATGGTTCCACTTGATGATGGTGGGAAAGCTATATACCTTTTTTTCTAAATTCTTTTGCCTCCAATTGTTGGGGCATGGTCCAGGACTATGAATCCACTGCTTCTGGTGGTCATTTTTTTTCTTTTTTTTTTTTCCACTTTATTTGATAAGATAGAGAAAAATTGAGAGAGGAGGGGGAGATAGAGAGAGAGAAAGAAATACAGTCACCTAGACCTGGTTTGCTGCTTGTGAAGTCTCCACCTGCAGGTGGGGAGCTAGAAAGCTATTACACATTTAGAAGGATCCATACTTGGAATTTGAATGAGCACATCCTATATTCTACCTTTATTACAGTGTTCAATAACATCCTATATTCTACTTTTATTTATTATTTTTTAATTTTCTTATTATCTTTATTTATTTATTAAATAGAGACAGTCAGAAATCAAGAGGGAAGGGAGGGAGAGAGAGGGTGAGAGACAGAGACACCTGTAGTCCTACTTCACCACTTGTGAAGCTTTCCCCCTGCAGGTGGGGACCGGGGGCTGGAACCTGGGTCCTGGGGCTTTGTAATGTGTATGCTCAACCAGGTGCACCACCATCCAGCCCCATATTCTACCTTTATTACAGTGTTCAATAGTCAATGGATTGGGGCCAAGTGGAGGTGCACTTAGTTGAGTGCATGTTACAATGTGCAAGGACCTGGGTTCAGGCCCCCAGTCCCCACCTGCAGGGGTATGCCAGGTTAGTGTGGGGGTGCCTCTTCTCGGGCGTGGACTCTCTGGGTTGAAGAGAACATGACCAAAGAGAACATGACTCAGCTGAGGCTGCTACTCACTCAGAGACGAGAGAGAGATGACCCAGGAACCGAGCTGGTGGTGGTGAGGCGATTCAAATCTTTATTCATCAGAGCGCAAAAGCTCTTAAAAATTGGAAAATGAAGTGGCAAGTCGAAAATGGAACTGGCTTGACAATACCATACATGGTTAGGAAAAGGATGGAGAAAGGTAAAAGGATGCTGGGAAAGGTAGGAACTTCCTTAGCAACTGGTGAGAGGGGTTTCACTTGTAGGATTAATAATACCCTGCAGGCAGGAAGGGTGTTGAGGGTAGAAAAAGAATATATCAAATGAGCAGAATGGGTGGGGAAATAGGAAGGAGACCTGAAGTCATATAATTTTGACTTAACACTATTTTCAACTTGCTATCAGTGAACTGTACATTATTCTGCCATAATTCAAGGAGAATCTGTATTTTATTCCCAGATTCCTCCTGTTAAAGGCCTTTGGAAAGTGTCCAAGTATCTAATAAAGCAGATGAACAGCATGGATGTTAGAGACTTAGAAGGGGCTTCCTGGAAAGTTGCATGCTTATTTCAAGAATCTCTACTTGAATTGTCTGGTAGGAGGTACTTGACTTGACAGATATGAACATTTCATTGAAGGATCCTGGCTTTATGCTGGGTGATGCCATCTTTCATACCCCTGCCTTGTCAATCCTTTCAGGTCATTATTCATCAAATACTTAGCAAGTGTCTATTTTTTGCCAGGCACTATGCTAAGCTATTTTGCTTATGTTATCACATGTAATCTTATGGAGCAGGTGCTAACTTGATCTCAGCATTACAGATGATGAAACTGAAACTCAGAGAGATAATATGACTTACTCAAGGTCACACAGCAAGCAAGTGACAAACCTGAGGCTTATACCACAGTCTGGTGACTCTAGAGTGACTCTCTGGCTCTGAGCCATTGCACACTGCTATCACACAACTCATGTACACAAACACACACACACACACACACACACACACAGACACGGTTGTTAGAAAAGTCTTGAAATGTTTTTATTTTCTTTTTTTTAAATTTTTTATTTAAGAAACGATTAATGAACAAAACCATAAGGAAGGAGGGGTACAACTCCACACAATTCCCACCACCCAATCCCCATAACCCACCCCCTCCCATGATAGCTTTCCCATTCTCTAGCCCTCTGGGAGCATGGACCCAGGGTCGTTGAGGGTTGCAGAAGGTAGAAGGTCTGGCTTCTGTAATTGCTTCCCCGCTGAACATGGGCGTTGACTGGTCGGTCCATACTCCCAGTCTGCCTCTCTCTTTCCCTAGTAAGGTGTGTCTCTGGGAAAGCTGAGCTCCAGGACACATTGGTGGGGTCTTCAATCCAGGGAAGCCTAGCCAGCATCCTGGTGGCATCTAGAACCTGGTGATTGAAAAGAGAGTTAACATATGAAGCCAAACAATTTGTTGAGCAATCATGGATCCCAAGCTTGGAATAGTGGAGAGGAAGTGTTAGGGAGGTACTCACTGCAAACTCTAGTGTACTTCTGCTTTCAGGTATATATTTTGCAGTAGTTTATGGATACGTGTGCACATAACCTCTCTCTCACAGAAACTGGTGTATATCTAGGTTATGGGACTTTGTTAGAAAGTGAACTACCTGAGATGAAATTAGAGTGTACTATAAAAGGAAAGGTCTCACCCGAGTAATGAAGCTGAAGGGTTGTCATTCCACACGTGAAGTCTCTGGATACAGTCTGAAGTGAAGCATGTTGAGGTGGCAATCGTTGCTTTGGTTAGGTTGTGATCGGCGGATGCAATATTATTTGGTTTGGATTGAGAGATGCATACGGGAAAGTGGGCCCTATCCAAGGGTTCCAGGACTGGGGGAAGTAGGGGCTCTATAGTGAAGATGTGAGGTTCCTGCTGTCTTAGGGTTCAAAAAGACAATCGATAGTTAATATTATCATCACATTATTTGTTAATTGGGTTAACTTTGAAAAGTCCCTTTGTTATGGTTTGCTGTACAGTACCCGGTATCTTGTATATAGCTGTGCTATTGGATGCTTCTAATCTATTTGGTCTAGGCTTTTGAGAGAGTCCGCATCTCAAATACATAGCCTATATATTAAAAAGATTCAGTTTGTCTTTTGAGAAACTTTGAGACATACAATTGATTTCCCCCTCTAATATTAATTAACCACTAATTTATAAGTCTACATTTTGCTAGGAACTTCCAATACTATGTTGAAGAGTAACGGTGACAGTGGACAGCCCTGTCTAGTCCACGATCTGAGGGGGAATGCTTTCAGCTTCTGTCCATTGAGTATGATGTTGGCTGTAGGTTTGCTGTATATAGACTCCACTATCTTGAGGAATTTCCCATCTATTCCCATTTTTTGTAGAGTTTTGAGCATGAATCGGTGTTGGATTTTGTCAAAGGCTTTCTCTGCATCTATTGAGATAATCATGTGGTTTTTGGCTTTGCTTTTATTGATGTGGTGAATGACATTGATTGACTTATGGATCGTGAACCAGCCTTGCATTCCTGGGATGAATCCCACTTGGTCATGATGAACAATCTTTTTGATTTGTTGCTGTATCCGGTTGGCCAAGATCTTGTTTAATATTTTGGCATCTATGTTCATCAGAGATATTGGTCTGTAGTTTTCCTTTATTGTTCTGTCCCTATCAGCTTTTGGTATCAGGGTGATGTTGGCTTCATAAAAGGTGGAAGGGAGTATTCCTGTTTCTTCAATCTTATGGAATAGCTTAAGAAGTATGGGCATTAACTGTTTCCTGAAAATTTTGTAGAATTCGTTTGTGAAGCCATCTGGTCCAGGACTTTTGTTGTTGGGGAGATTCTTAATAACAGTTTCAATTTCTTTGTCTGTGATTGGTGCATTTAGATTTTGTAGTTCTTCTTGGTTCAGTTTTGGAAGTGCATAGGTTTCTAGGAATTGTTCCATTTCTTCCAGATTCTCTAGCTTGGTGGCACATAGTTCTTTATAGAAGTTTCGCAGGATTCTCTGGATTTCTGTGGTGTTAGTTGTGATATCTCCAGCATCGTTTACAATTCTATTAATTTGAGTCTTTTCTCTTTTTTGTTTTGTGAGTCTGGCTAGGGGTTTGTCAATTTTGTTTAATCTTTCAAAGAACCAACATTTGGCTTCATTGGTCTTTTGTATGGTTCTTTTATTTTCGATGTTGTTTATTTCTGCTCTAACTTTAGTGATTTCTGTCCTTCTGGTTGCTTTAGGGTTCCTTTGTTCCTCTTCCTCTAAGTCCTTGAGGTGTGCAGTAAGGTCATTCATTTGGGCTTCTTCTTGGTGTTTAATATGTGATTGTATGGCTATAAGTTTCCCTCTCAGTACTGCTTTCGCTGTGTCCCAAATAATTTGATAGGTTGTGTCTTCATTTTCATTAGGTTCCAGGAACATTTGAATTTCCTGTTTGAGTGAGTCTCTGACCCAGTGGTTCTTAAGGAGCATGTTGTTTAGTTTCCAAATTCTATGTCTTTTAATAATTTTCTGTTTGTTGTTCAATGTTAGTTTTACTCCACTGTTGTCTGAGAAGATACTTGGGATGATTTCAATGCTCTTGAATTTATTGATGCTGTCTTTGTGGCCTAACATGTGGTCTATCCTTGAGTATGTGTTATGTGGATTTGAAAAGAAGGTGTATTCCAGTTTTTTGGGGTGGAGGAGTCTGAAAATGTCCAAGAGGTCTAGTCTGTCAATCTCTTCATTCAATTCTCTTGTATCTTTATTGGTTCTCTGCTTTGTTGATCTGTCTAAGTGTGAGAGTGGGGTATTGAAGTCTCCCACTATTATTGTATTACTATTGATGTATTTTTGAAATTCTTTCAGTAGATGCTTAATGTATTTAGATGGTCCCTTGTTGGGTGCATAGATGTTAATAATTGTTAAGTCTTCTTGGCTGATTGATCCTCTAATCATTATGTAATGTCCTTGCCTATCTTTTATTACTTTATTTAATTTAAAATCTATCGTGTCTAAGATGAGAATGGCTGTTCCTGCCCTTTTTTGTGGACCGTTAGCCTGTATGATAATTTTCCATCCTTTCACTTTAAGTCTGTGTTTATCTTGTTGTGACAGATGGGATTCTTGCAAGCAGCATATGGTTGGGTTATGTTTTCTGATCCATCCCCCCACCCTGTGCCTTTTGATGGGTGAGTTTAAGCCGTTGACGTTTATTGATATTATGGATTTAATGTATTGTAGTGCCATTGGTCAAAAAAAATTTTTTTACTCTGATATATTGCCAGTATTATAGTGATGTTCTTGTTTATAAGAGGTCTTTTAGTACCTCTTTCAGGGCCGGCTTGGTGATGGTTGCCTCCTTTAACTGTTGTTTGTCTAAGAAGGTTTTGATCCCTCCATCTAGCTTGAATGAAAGTCTAGCAGGATATATTATCCTTGGTTGAAACCCTTTTTCATTCAGGGCTCCATAGATATCTTGCCACTCCCTTCTGGCTTTTAGAGTTTGAGTGGAGAAGTCTGCAGATAATCTTATGGGTTTTCCCTTGTATGTGACTTTTTGTTTCTCTCTTGCAGCCTTTAGGATCCTTTCTTTATCCTTACTTCTTCTCATTGTGACTATGATGTGTCTTGGTGTCTTCAGGTCTGGGTTGATTCTGTTTGGTACTCTCTGGGCCTCTTGAACCTTGATATCCTTTCTGTTATTCAGGTCTGGGAAGTTTTCTTGTATTATTTCCTCTAGAATGTTTGCTTCCCCTTCGTCTCTTTCTTCCTCTGGCAGGCCAATTATACGAATGTTACTTCTTTTGATATCATCCCATATATCTCTGTTGTTGTTTTCAGTGTCTCTCAATCTCTTTTTAAGCTCTTTCACCTCTTTCTTCGTTTTCTCTAACTTATCCTCTGTCTGACTAATTCTGTTTTCTGCTTCTGTTAGTCTGCTTTCCCTTGCCTCAGCTTCTTTCTTCATTACAGCTATTTCTGCTTTTAGTTCTCTAATTACCTCAAGATAATCAGTATTTTCCTTGGGGGTCTCAACTGTTGTTTCCCCAATACTGCCATTCCTTTCCTCCAATGTTGTTTTAATTTCTGTGATTAATAAGTTTATTATTGCTTGCATACTTTTCTTATCTATGGTTACTTCTGACTGATTTGTAGTTTCTTCTGGGCTCTTGTCTTCATTCTTGTCTTCATTCATTCAAGTTTTATTTGTTTTTAATCTACCCATTTTTTATTTATGTGTTTCTCTCTTTTTTTTATGCTCTGTTGTTCCTTAGTTGTTGTGTCTTGAGTACAAGTAACACTGTACTAAATACCTTTATGACAATTGCACTCACCAACCTCCGGAATTACAGTAGCAACTGAAGTAAGTGTTGAAGTAGTTTAATCGTTACCAGTTAGCCAAACAATTTCTCCAGTCCGTGAAAAAAATAGTAACCAAATCCCACTGAAGAAAGAGAAAAGAAAGAGAGGATAGCAAGAATAGACAGTTATGCAAATCTACTATCCAGTCTATATTCTAGGGGTAACAAGAGGGGAAAGGGAACTAGAGCAGAGATACACACATAGAGAGTCCACTGAGTCAGATTTCTTCCCCAAAGTAATTCACAAATTCAGAAAGGCAAAGAAGAAAGAAGTGTATGACAAGATTAAAAAAAAAAGAGAGAGAGAGAGAGATAAGAGAGAGAAAAGGGAGAAGATAAGAAGTGTTGTAATTAAAGAGCAGTGCAAGGAACTTCCCAAATGTGTATCAGTGAATTCAAAAAAAAAAAACCCTGTTTGGTGGTATGGGGTATCCTGCTAGGATCTGGTCCCAGGGACTGCTTATGTGGGGGGGAGCGGTGGGAAGGATGTATGCTTGAAAATTAAAAGGAAGAAAAAAGAATTTTTTTCCCTACTCTAATTCTTAACCCAAATTAAGTTATAGTCACCTCCTTGGTGTCTAAGGACACCTTATTGGCTGGCCTGCTAAAGGCAGAAAATCCTATTGTCTCCAGGGGAGTGTGTTCGGAGCTCAGAGGCTAGCAGATTCTCCATCCGCCATCTTCCGGGAAACCCCCCCCCCCCTCCAGACTTTTTTAAAGGATTTCTCGAAAATGAAAACTAGTTCCAAGTCCTTTGATCCAATGAGAGCTATACTCAAGAAGTCTTTGGATCCGCCCTCAGGGTCGCGGTGGACCCTGGAGACTCCCAAGAGAAAGCCCCCGAGCTAAAGTGCTCTCTCCGGGTCCTCTGCCCGCTGTGCTCTGCAACCAGTGGAAGGAGCCGCCTTCCTGGGTGGAGGACAATGCCCGGCGCACTCGCCTTGCCCAGCGCTGCCTGGGAAGTCTGGAGCCCCGCTAGTTCGTGTCACCTTTACTCTAATTCTTAAACCAAATTAAATTATAATCACCCCTTTGGTGTCACTCCTTATTGACAGGCCTGCTAAAGGCAGAAAATCCTACCGTTTCTAGAAGAAGTAATTAGAGAACACGCTGTTAGCAGTTTCTCAGTCCGCCATCTTCCCCAACAGTCGAAATGTTTTTATTTTCTTTTTTGCATTTCCATGTTTATTGCATCATTACTTAGTCAAGAAGGAAAACATTTTAAATGTATATTTAATGAAAGATGGATAAATATGAATATATAAATAATATAAAATTATTAAATTGTATCATTTACAACAACATAGATTAATTCAGAGGGTATTACATTCAGTGGAAATAAGCCAAATCGAGAAAGACCATATTTGCAAAAATACTTTATGCCTTTTCTGATAACCCAATATACACTTATACCTATACCTGTAGCTGTTCCTATACTATACCTATAACTCAACCTATATATACCTATGCCTATACTATACCTACATCTACACCTACACCTCTGCCATACCTACACCTACACCTACACATACACGTACACATACACCTACCTACACCTACACCTATACCTATGTGTTAGAGGGAGAGAAAAAGAGACCACAGCACTAAAGATTCCTTCAATGTGGTATGGGCTGAACTTGAACCTGAGTCACACATATCCTGATACAAGTGCACTATCCAAGTGAGCTATTTAGTCTGTATTATTATTATTACTTATATTTTTAGCCAGAGCACTGCTCAGCTCTATTATAGGTTGGTGCAGGAACTGAACCTGGGTCCTCTGGATTCTAAGGCATTAAATCTGTTGCCTTCCCAATGGTGCTATTTCTTTATCCCATCAAACTGTACTCAATCCATATTTCAAGCCCATTTTCCCCAGGTAAAAGGAGACACTAAAGTCTGAAAATTGTAATGATGTTGATTATCACCTTTCTTGCTCAGTTGTTCTCCCAATGTGTCTTTACATTATTGCAAAGCCTCCTCCTCAACATCTAAGAAAAACCCTCATGAGTCTACATGGCCACTTCTGATAGAGCCTGGGGTAGACAGATTGTGGGCAGTGTGGTGGGAAGACCCCTGAGGTGTGTACATCTCCGACACCTCAATGTCCAGTCCTTCCTGGCTCTCAGTTGTCACCTGGCCTGAGGCCTGTCCACTCTCTCAACTTTTCCAGCCTTGCTTTCCTCAAAGGGTACTGTGAGACTGAGCAGGAAGCAGGGTTTATTTTATTTATTATTATTATTATTATTACCAGAGCACTGCTTAGCTTTGGTTTATGGTGATGTGGAAGACTGAATCTAGGACTTTGGAGCCTCAGACATGAGAGTCTCTTTGCATAATAATTATGATAACTACCTCCCATGGAGCCTGGTTTATGAGAGGAATTTGTCAATTAGAAAACAATGAATTTGAAGATGGCAACTTGGAAGCAGTGTATGCATGAGCTCCAGTAAGCAGCAACTTGTGACTTGGGATTCTCTGGATAGGGTAGTATACTGGGCCTTCAGCAGGAGGGTGAATAAGGGGTCCTAAGGATGACACCAAGGAGGAGTCTTATAGCTCAATCTTGGCTTAGAAAATGGAGGCCAGGGAGACAAAGAAAGGAAAATCTTTTGATTATTTCTGAATATCACCCCAGAACCATACCCAGGGGCTGGACAGCCTCTCCTAGCAGGCTTCCTGCTGAGCTATTTTCTTTACCAAGATTCCTGGCTCACCAGGTGTGTCATTCCAAGCCTTTCCCTTTTTGTTTTCCTTCTCTCTTTTTTTAAGTGGCTGGAGCTCTTTTTGAGTGACAAAATACCTGAACAATCAGAGCCTCAAACCTGCCTGGGAAAGGCTACCTGGAGTTTTTTTTTTGGATACTTCTTACAATTGGCTGTCTTTGCTCAGGTGGCCTGACCCAATCCAGATCCATCCAAGCTGCAGACTGATGTTAGGTTTTTTAAAATTTATTGTATTTTATTACTATTATTACTATATATGCATGTCCCATTTCCTCCCTCCTTCTTCTGGCTGACCAAAATTAACAGTTGTTTTTTCCACGGCTAGGTGACTGGTTGTCCTATCCATTGTGAGAGGAACTTGTTTTTCTCTACTTCTTCCCTCCACTCTCCTTTTTACCTCCTCCTAGCTAATTAAAAATAAAACCCTCTTTCCTTTCACTGCTTTTTTTTCTTCTTCTTGTCTTCTTTTCTTCCTTCTTCCTTCTTCCTTCTTTTACTCTCTGAATTCACTGATACTTATTTGTGAATTATTTTGGGGAAGAAATCTGACACAGAGTGGTCTCTGTGTGTGTGTGTGTGTGTGTGTGTGTGTGTGTGTATGTCTTCTCTACTTTCCTTTCTTCTCTTGCTATCCCTAGAATTTATAGTGGATGGTAGATTTGCATAATTTTCATTTCTTGTTTTCCCTTTTGTCCTTTATCTTTCTTTTTCTTTTGGATTTGGTTGCTATTTTTTCTTGGACTGAAGGTATTGTTTGACTAACTGGTATTGATTGAACTGCATCAATCCTTGCTTCAGTTACTATTGTTGTAATTTCTGAGGTTGGTGACTGCATTTGTCATAAAGGTCTTTAGTATAGCATGGCTTGTACTCAAAACACAACAACTGAAGAACGACAGAGCAGAAAAGTAAAAATCATATCAATAAAAAAAATTGGTTAAGTTAAAATCAAATAAAACTGCTACCACAATGAATCAGGACAGAAGCCCAGAATAAACTCCAAATCAGTCAGCAGTAACCATAGATAAGGAAAATATGCAAGAAATAATGAACCTAATAATCACATAAATGAAGACAACTATGGAGGAAAGGGATATCAGAAGTAGGGAAACAACAGATGAGACCCTCAAGGAAAACACAAGCTTCCTCAAGGTAATTGGAAAAATGAAAGCTAAAGTAGCTGAACTAAAAGTCCAATTAGCAGAACAAGCTAGTACTATAACTGGCATGAATAAAGAAGCTGAGAAAAGAGAAAGCAGGCTAACGGAAGCAGAGAACAGAATTAGCCAGACAAAGGATTAGCTAGAGAAAACAAAGAAAGAGGTAAAAGAGCTCAAAAAGACACTGAGAAACACTGAAAAAACAGAGACATATGGGATGATCTCAAAAGAAGTAACATTCGTATAATTGGCCTACCAAAGGAAGAAAGAGAGGAAGGGGAAGTAAACATTCTAGAGAAAATAATAGAAGAAAACTTCCCATACCTAAACAATAGGAAGGACATTAAGATTCAAGAATCCCAGAGAGTCACAAATAGAATTAACCCAGACCTGAAGACACCATAATATTTACAATGAAAAGAAGTAAGGATAAAGAAAGGATCCTAAAGGCTGCAAGAGAAAAACAAAAAGTCACATACAGGGGAAAACACATAAGTGACTATCAGCTGACTTTTCCACTCAAACTTTAAAAGCCAGAAGAGAATGGCAAGATATCAAGCCCAGAATGAAAAAGGGTTTCAACCAAGGAAAATATCCACCGCTAGAATTTCATTCAAACTAGAAAAAAAAGGGAGAAGACTCAAGTAAATAGAATTGTAAACGATAAAGGAATTATCACAACTGACACCACAGTAATCCAGAAAATCATGTGAAACTTCTATGAAGAACTATACACCACCAAGCTAGAGAATTTGAAAGAAATGGAAGAATTCCTAGAAACATATGCCCTTCCAATACTGAACCAAGAAGAACTACAAAACCTAAATGCACCAATCACAGACAAAGAAATCAAAATTGTTATTAAGAATCTTCCCAACAACAATAGTCCTGGACCAGATGGCTTCACAATCAAATTCTACAAAACTTTCAGAAAACAGTTAATACCTATACTTCTAAAGCTTTTCCACAAAATTGAAGAAACAGGAACACTCCCTTCCACTTCTATGAAACCAGCATCACCCTGATACCAAAAGCAGATAGGGACACAATAAAAAAGGAAAACTACAGACCAATATCTCTGATGAACAAAATATTAAACAAGATCCTGGCCATCCAGTACAGCAGTATATCAAAAATATTGTTCATCATGATCAAGTGGGACTTATTCCAGGAATGCAAGGCTGGTTCAACATATGTACGTCAAGCAATGTCATTCACTACCCCAATAAAAGCAAAACGAAAAACCACATGATTATCTCAATAGATGAAGAGAAAGCCTTTGACAAAATCCAACACCCATTAATACTCAAAACACTATAAAAATGGGAATAGATGGGAAATTCCTTAAGATAGTGGAATCCATATATAGCAAACCTACAGCCAACATCCTAGTCAATGGACAGAAGCTTAAAGCATTCCCCCTCAGACTGGGGACTAGGCAGGGCTGTCCACTATCATCATTACTCTTCAACAAAGTATTAGAAGTTCATCAGGCAAGAGAAAGAAATCAAAGGAATACAGATTGGAAGGGAAGTAGTCAAGCTCTCACTATTTGCAGATGATATGATAGTATACATAGAAAAACGTAACGAATCCAGCAGAAAACTACTGGAGGTTACTAGGCTCTACTTCCAATTATAGTTCTCTCATTCACTCCAAAGCTAATCTTATCAAAGAAAAGACTGCAAAAGCTGAATAAGGGAAAGAAACTGGCATACTGTAATGATGACTCTTTAGTCACTATCAGGTCACCCCATCAACTGGGGCCCTAATTGGGGAGTCCTGAGATTCCCAAACGGACATGATGGGCCTAGACCTCGAATAAATCCCTCTCTCCATTGTTACCAGTCATTTCTATCAGAAACAACACAATAGATCCCTTTGTGTGCCCCCATAATGCCTTGCCCTCAACTTGCATCAACAATGGTAGAGAATATTCCATCCTTTGAAGGGAGGATGGACAACATACTTTATGCTACATCTGAAGAAGATGGGTCAATATTGGGGCAGCTTGGATTGTTCCTACTCATGACCACAGATTGTGAGCTCAGATCTAGAGGGATGCAGAGGCCACATAGGCTTATAAGCTGAATATGGGCCCCAGACACATCAGATCAGTGGGTGTACAGTCAACAATGTTTATAACCCTTTCCCATATTAGGGAGCTACTCTCTCCCCTGATCCAGCTTTCTGGATCTTCTTCAAGCCATGACATCATCTCCTCAGAGGATAACTTGGATCCACATGCATATTAGATTTCAATCTCTGAAAAAAAAAAAACTAAAATATATAAATAAAATATACCTACTAGCTATCTAAAAAATGGAGGACCCCCCAACTCTTCATCTGCACTATTCCAGCCATTTGGTCCATGATTGGTCAACAATTTGTTTGGCTTTGTATGTTAACTCTCTTTTCAACCACTAAGTTCTATGTGAACAGCCACCTGGCCTCTGACCACTACGAATCTGGAAATGTACTACGTGATAGCCTGAGCCTCAGGGTTCCATCATGGGTTGGCAGGAGGCGGGGCTTTGCTCTACAGGGCCTTGCACTCCTACCTGACTCATTCAGAAAGCTAAATTCCAGGATGAGTGGCACTAGGCATTAGCATGATGCGGACCAGACTTCCCTGGACAGACAACCCCACCAATATGTTCTGGAGCTCCGCTTCTCAGAACCCTTCCTCACTAGGGAAAGAGAGAGACAGGCTGGGAGTATGGATCTACCTGTCAATGCCCATGTTCAGTGGGGAAGCAATTACAGAAGCCAGACCTTCCACCTTCTGCACCCCACAATGACTCTGGGTCCATACTCCTAGAGGGTTAAAGAATAGGAAAGCTATCAGGGGAGGGGATGGGATCTGGAGTTCTGGTGGTGGGAATTGTGTGGACTTGTATCCCTCTTATCCTATGGTTTAGTCAATGTTTCCGTTTTATAAATAAAAAAGCAATTAATTTATTCTTTTTTATTTTTTCTTTTGTTTTTATTTATTTGTTGGGTAGAGATAGCCAGAAATTGAGACAGAAGTGGGGGATAGAGAGGGAGAGACAGAGAGACACCTACAGCTCTGCTTTACTACCCGCAAATCTTTCTCCCTGCAGGTGGTCCCAGGGGCTCAAACATAGGTCCTTGTGTGTTGTGACATGTGCTCTCAGCCAGGGGCGCCTCCACCGGGCCCCGCAATGAATTCATTCTGGCTGTGGTCCTCTTTCTCCGTTTTTGTCACTCACTGAGTCTGATGAAGTATTACATAGGGCAGTCACTTTTTTTTTCTTTTTATTTGTTAATAGTGTCAGAGAGACTGAGAGAAAGGGAGACACCTACAGCATTGTGTCATCACTCATGAAGGTTCCACCCCCTGCATTCTTGGGCTGGATGTTTGAATCTAAATCCCCCCACAGTAACATGTACACTTTATTAGGTTAATAGACACTGGGCCCTGACCACTACGAATCTGGAAATGTTCTACGCGATAGCCTGAGACTCAGGGTTCCATCATGGGTTGGCAGAAGGCAGGGCTTTGCTCCCCAGGGCCTTGCACTTCTACCTGACTCATTCAGAACCCTACATTCTGGGATGAGTGGCATTGGGCTGGCTGCCACTGTGACATACAGTTGGCCCAGAGAGGCTGGAATGTGGTGTTCCTGAACAGATTCAGGCATGAGGGAGAGAGAAGACAGAAAACATACTTGTAAACAGGCAGCCTGGGGCTCAGGAGATGTGGGAGGAGAAAATGTTTCTCACTTGTCCTGTGTGTGTTTTCAAAGTCTGGGGATGTGGATGGAACTCTCTGTCTGTCCGTCTGTCTTTCTGTCTGTCTGTCACTGATCTTGTTGTCCTTCGGGTATATGTGCATTACCATACCCCTGCTGATGGCCTCAAGTTCTTGGACCACTGATTTAAAAGGGGGCTGAGTTTTGGGGATCATTGACCCACCTGATCACTGAGCCCTCTAAGGAATGGTAAGATAAAATCTAAAGTTAACATCTGCAGGTAGAGAAGTTTTTCCTTCAAGCTGACTTCCACTTGGGTATTTGTGCTCTGTTCTCTTACCCCATTCTGCTGAGTGCAGCACACAAGAAGAGAATTTTTTTCTTTTAAAACATTTTTATTAGTAATTTACTATTGGTTTACAAAATTATAAGATTGGGGGTCTGGTGGTAGCACAGTGGGTTGAGTACACATGGTGCAAAGCACAGGACAGGCATAAGGATCCCAGTTCCAGCTCCTGGCTCCCCACCTGCAGTGGGGGCTGCGTCACAAATGGTGAAGCAGATCTGCAGGTGTCTGTCTTTCTCTCCCCCTCTCTGTCTTCCCTTCTTCTCTTGATTTCTCTCTGTCCTGTCCAGCAACAACAGCAATAGCAACAATAGCAACAATAACAACAACAACAAGGGCAACAAAATGGGAAAAAATGGCATCCAGGAGCAGTAGATTCATAGTGCAGGCACCGAGCCCAGCAATAACTGTGAAGGCAAAAAAAAAAAAAAAAGAAAGAAAGAAAGAAAGAAAAAGAAAAAAGAAAAAAAAAGCAAGATTAATGGCAGAATAATTCCACACCAAACCATCCCTAGAGTTCTGTGTCTGCAGTCCCCACTGGAAACTGTAGTGGTTCTCCCAAGGTCACAGATATGGGTTGATTATTATTTTTATAATGATCTGTCTATATTTTTGCCCATTTTTTTCTGTAGTCTTGCCTTTAAATCTTCCTTTCTAAGTTAAACTTATACCTATTAATACTTCAAATGTCTTTTCTTTTTTTCTTTCAAGAAGAGGGTTTTTTATATAAATTGTTTAAATGTTTATTTATTTATTTATGATAGATGCAAAGGTTAAATTAAAAGAAAAGAGGGAGATAGATAGGGAAAAATACCTGTAGCATTACTTCACTGCTTGTGAAGCTTCCCCATCATAGATAGAGACCAGGGCTTGAACCTGGGTCCTTGTGCACTATATTACGTGTATTCAACCAGGTGTACAACTAACCAGCCCCACAAGAAGAGGATTTTATTCCTTTTGAAACTCTGTTTCTCACATGTGGCCTAAGGGTCAGAGAAAGAAGCAGACCCACTAATCAGGGTTTAAACTGAGAGTACTCCCCCCCCCCATTCCTTCTATTTTTTAATTGATTTAACATTGTTTTACAGAAATGTCAGATTTTAGTGTTATTTTCATACTCACACTTGATGCATGCAAACCACCACACTCCCGAAGAAAGCTGTGTGTCCCTTCCTCCCAATCTTCCCCCTTCCCCTGTAACTATCTTAGTTCCCATGTTTTACAAGAGACTATCTGGTTATCTTCTTTCTTGCCTTTTCTTCTTTCATCCTTCCTCCCTCCCTCCCTTCCTTTCTTCCTTCGTCCCTCCCTTCCTTCCTTCCTTTGCTTTAGTCATCTATAGTCCACATATGAGTAGAACTACTTGGTAGGTGTCTTTTACCTCTTTACTTATTTTACATAGGAGAATCACCTCTAGTCCCATCCATTCAAAGGGGTTTCTGCACCTTTATGTTTACAGCTGCATTATTCACAGCAACCAAAGTATGGAAACAAATGTTAAGCAACAGATGACAGGATAGATGTGTTTTGGGATACATACACACTAGAACACTACTCTGCAGCTCAGAGCTCTTCTTAATTTTTCCTTTCTTTTATTTTTAGTAGCACAAATAGAAATTGAGAGAGGGGAGAGAGAGAGAGAGAGAGAGAGAGAGAGAGAGAGAGAGACCTCTGGCACTGCTTCACTGCTCCTGAAACTCCCCCTAGGAGATAGGGAGTCCAAGGAAACCTGATCCTTCACATGGTGACCTGTGCCTCAACCAATAAGTGCACCACTGCCTGGCCCCTGAGAGATTTCCTTGAGTTGTTTTATGGGTGTCAGAAAACAAGTGAGAATTAGGTGGCAATGTCACTCCTCCCACTTGGGGAAAATATTTTCTGAAATGAATTTAGCAATGTTCTTCCAATGTTTCTTCCAACAAGGCTGAGCAACCATCCCAGTTTGTCCAGGACTTTCCCTCCCAGTTAGGACTGAACGTTCTAGCTCCAGGAATCCTTGTTTCCCATGGCAAGCTCCCCTTCCTGATTGTTTTTGTAACTTCCCTCTGGCCTTTCAGCCTCTGTTTTCTCTGTGCCCAGAAGCCTCTTCTCTGGATTAGGAAATCACTGGGCTAATTCCTTCCTGCTCTAGAGGTGTAGGCAGAGGAAGTACTTACACTAAGCAGGTGACATCCCCTCTGGCAAGGACAGCAGCCAGCTAATGAACCAGGCTGTTCTGGCCAGTTACTCCCCAGTCCAGGGATAGTCAGCTTCACATTGAACCAGAACTCTCAGGTACATGACTACATCTTTTTTCCTGCCATCTCACTGTGTGTATGGCACCTGCAGAACTGAAGGACAACCCAACTTCTCCTACCAAAGTACAGGATCTTCCTCCACTTCACAGCTCAGATTCAGCCGCAAAAGGTGAGACTTACACTGGGCACTGCTATTTAAACACACAGGATAATTATATTCCTATGGACA
Organism: Erinaceus europaeus; assembly: GCF_950295315.1. Taxonomy (NCBI): domain Eukaryota; kingdom Metazoa; phylum Chordata; class Mammalia; order Eulipotyphla; family Erinaceidae; genus Erinaceus; species Erinaceus europaeus. The sequence continues at coordinate 55,403,376 of NC_080163.1, read as the reverse complement.
GTTTTTTTTTTCTGCTTGTTTGTTTGTTTTCATTCATAGAGCAAACTTTGAAACATTCATGATGGAATATATATATATTTGGCACACCTAAGCCTCATACACATATGATTTCACCACTCCGGGGAGACTTTTTCAGATAAATGTAGACAGATAGAGACAGAGAGAAAGAGAAAGAGAAAGAGGGATCACAGCACAGAGGTCTCCCCCAGTGCAGTAGTTTACCAGGAACTTGAACCTAGGTGCATGGTAATATTGGGTCCTCTTTGAAGTGCGATCTTATCTTCTTGGAGTTGACAACATTTCAAGTTTCAAATCATGATTTTACCATGCAGACACCACAGGGTAGAGGAAAGAAAGCTCAAGTGAGCTTGACTCTGATTCACCTTCACACCCGTGGGGTTTCTCCCACCTCCCCACCTGTTTTAGTCTTTCCTGGAGCCCGGGGCTCTTTCATTTGTTGACCTTGTACCTGAAGGCCATCGCTTGCTTCAGGCACTGTGCTAAAGGTGAGCTAGACCTCAGAGACAGCTCCTCCAATGATCCTGCAGTGTGGCAGGGCAGCCAGACAGGGGAGCAGCCTGTAGCTAGCTGGGATGGTGTGCCCTGACACATCAGAGTGTCAAGCGAGGAGAAAAAAGGATGATTCATCCTGCCCTCAGGAGAAGGGGTAAATATCTGGGCTGGGCCTGAATGATGAGGGATGAGGAGGTATTACAGGTGGGCGGCAGCCAGCACTCTGGGCACAAAGGCCTGAGTTTTCTCCCACCCTCTCTTTTGTCTGCATTTGTCATTCACCATGGGTGGCACTGTGGCAGTAGCATATGTGGGTCAGGGATTATTGGGCCACAGGGCAAGACCATCGGGGGGTGTCAGGCCCAGGAACTCTGTGCAAACCCAGGAAACTTCTCCATGTTTTGCAGAACATGCAAAGGCCACAGACATGAACATCTCCCTTCCCAATGGCTCTTCATAGGATATTTGCCCTGTTTTGATCCTTCCACCTGGGACCTCTCTGACTTGTCACTGTCATTGTGGATACCTTCCTAGTGTTCTGGTCTCCTTCTTTTTCTAACTCCATGGAAACCACTGTGGTGCAAATCCCAGTCATTTCCCACCTGGCTGGTTGTAACAATCAGCCCTCTGACTCAGGCTGCCTATTCCTCAACATCCTGTATGCACTGCCAGATGAGTCTTTCCCAAACAGTCTTACAATAACCTCACAAACCTGATTTAACATCTTCAGGACCATGTTTCCTTAGACCTCACCATCTACTGTGCATAAACAGGCACATGTTTAAATTTATTCCTCAACTGTCATTGGTACACGCCCCCCCTTCTTTTCTCATTATTTAATAGTGATTGACAAGATAGTGGGATAGAAGGGGTACAATTCCATACAATTCCCACCACCAGAGTTCTATATTTCATCCCCTCCACTGAAAGATTCCTTTTCTTGAAAGCTTTCAAGGGAGAGGATAGGGTATGGAGTTCTGGTAGTGGGAACTGTGTGTAATTATGCCCTTGTTATCCTATGGTCTTGTCAATATTTCCATTTTATAAATAAATTTAAAAAATGATTCCCTACTGTTTATCCCTCTGGGAGTATGGACCAAAGATCTTTTTTAAAAAATATTTATTTATTTTCCCTTTTGATGCCCGTCTTGTTTTTTATTGCTGTTGTTACTGATGTTGTCATTGTTAGATAGGACAGAGAAAAATGGAGAGAGGAGGGGAAGACAGAGACAGGGAGAGAAGGATAGACATCTGCAGACCTGCTTCACCACCTGTGAAGTGACTCCCCTAACAGGTGGGGAGCCGGGAGCTCGAACTGGGATCTTTGCACTGGTCCTTGAGCTTTGCCCCTCATGTGCTTAACCTGCTGCGCTACCGCCCACTCCCCCCAGAACAAAGATCTTTATGGAGTGCAAAAGGAAGAGTTCTGGCTTCTGTAATTGCTTCTCCATTGGACATGGGCATTGACATGTACATCCACATTAGCCGGCCTGTCTCTATCTTTCCCTAGTGGGTCAGGGCTCTGGGGATGTTGGGTTCTAGGACACATTGGTGAGGTCTTCTGTCCAGGGAAGTCAGGTTGGCATCATGGTGACATTTGCAACTTGGTGGCTGAAAAGCAATAAGATATAAAGCAGAACAAATTGTATGATAATCAGGTAAGAATAGAGCAGATGAAATTTGGCATCTTCATGTTGGAAGAAGCTAGGAAATAGGTGGTAGCGCAGCAGGTTAAGCATACATGACACAAAGCACAAGGACTGGCATAATGATCCTGGTTTGAGCCTCCCTACCTGCAGGGCAGTCTCTTCATAAGTGGTGAAGCAGGTCTGTAGGTGCCTTTCTCTCTCCCCATCTCTGTATCTCCTCCTCTCTTGATTTCACTCTGTCCTATCCAACAACAATGAAGAAGAAGGAGGAGGAGGAAGAGCAGCTAGGAAGTCTATTTTAGGTATATTCCAAGGGGCCCATGACTTTACTAATTTTTGTCTGAGCCGGACAGCTAATATGCAGGTGGGCTGAGACTATTGTCTGGGAAGATGGTGTCAGAATTGGGAATATGACTAGAAAGTTTCAGCAGGGCAGAGAGTAACTCCCAGATATGGAACAATATATATATATATATATATACATATATGTATTGTTAACTGTAAACCCCATTGATCTGACCTAGGCCCCATGTCTATTCATATTTAGCCCAGAAGCCTTGTGTTACATCTGCATCCCTGCCAATCTGAACTCATTCCATGGTCATAGCTAAGGACATTGTAGGCTGCACTAATTTCAGGACCATTATTCTTGGAGTAGCAAAGTATGTTGATTCAGAGTCCCTTTGGAGAGTGGGGCAATTTCTACCATTGTTGTTCTACATTGAGGGCAAGGTCCTGTAGAAACCACAAGAGGGTTTATGATGTGTTCCTGATGGAGATGACCAGTGACCATGGAGAGAGGGATCTGTTAGAGGTCTAGGCCCATATCTATACGGGAATCCCAGGATTCCCTGACTATGTCCCCAAGTGATCGGGTGGTCTGGTACTGCCTTTTTGCTTCCATTGGATCTAAATTTCTTTTTAATGGTCCACAAATAGTTCCAGGGTGCCCCAGAGAAGTTCTTGGCTGGTGTGTGCACTCCTTTGCTAACTTTGTTAACTCCTTTGCAACCAGGCCAGCCCTATACACTTAGAGACTTTCATTCAAATGTTGACAGTTTGTGTGACCTCTAGCATGTGGAACTTCTTAAATATATATTGATAAAATGATCAGGCAGCACTATTAAGAAGCAATGCCAGGCCCTTCACCAGAGGACCATCTATAAGCAAGTCTGTCCCTCCATGTGCTCCAGTGGCTCCTGGTCACCTGCTGACAGCTCCAGAACTGCTTCTTCAGATAACTGGTCCCTACTGTCCCTATGACTTCCCTTCTTGGAGCTCAACAGCCCTGAGTGCTCACACAAGAAGCAGCTTTCTCAGCTGAATTAGTCAGGGGCTGGTGCCAGATAGAACACCTGCTTTGTGACACATGTGACCCAGGTCCACTACCTAGGGTTACTGTGGTGCTAAGGGAGGCTTTGGTGCTATGTTGTCTCTCTGTATCTCTAACTCTCTGTCTCTAAGTCTTGATTCCTCCCATTTTATTTTAAAATAGTTGGACCATAGAGATGAAGCCCTGATGATAACATAGAGCAAAACAGTTACCATTAATGCAGAACGTCATCTGGCATTTGGATACTAAATGTGAGTATTTGATTTCAAATCATAACTTACTTTCCTTCTCTAAAACATTAATCATTTTTGCTTGGTAATCACACACATGCATGCACATACACACACACACACACACACACACACACTCTTTAACTTGGGGTGATATAGCTCAGCCTGATAGAGCACCAACTTGCGGACCTGAGGCTCCAGAGGTCACAGATTCCATCTCTACTACTAGTTTATGCCAGAGCTGAGCAACTGAATAGTGCTCTGGTCTTCTATCTTTGCTTCTACCTCTACCTCTATCTGCCCTTCTTTCATAGTAACTCACTAAAATTTTTTTAAAGGTAAAAAATCAAGTTTAGTGAACTATAAGCTGCATACAATAAGATGCATCCATTTTAAAGCATGTAGTTTGATGAGTTTTTAACAATTCATCTTGTCAAATTATCACCCCAACTGCAATCACAAACCCCAAAAATTTCGTTGCTTAGAATGTTCCCTTTTGCTGCTCTGCAATCAGATCCCACTTGTGCATACAATCACAGGCAGTTACTGATTTATCTTCTCTTACTGTGGATTGGCTTCTTTGAGAATATCACTTAATTGAGCTCAGACAGAATGTACTCTTTGACATCTAGCTACTTTCGCTCACCATGATTTTGAGATGCATCTATGATGTTGTATGTTTGTTCTTCCATTTATTTTGCTTGCTGGAAAGCATTCCATTGTCTGTACCACAGTTTGTTTATCCACTTGTCTGTTGACAGATACCTTGGCTCCTTCCAGTTTTGGACTCCTTGAATGAAGTTCCCTGAACATTCATGTACTGTTTTTGTTTGGACAAGTGTTTTCCTTTTCCTTGGGCAAAATACCTAGTTTTGGTATTTTGCTGGGTCATATGGTGGTGAGGATTTTGTTTAACTTTATGAGAAATCAGCATCAATCCACAAGCTATGTCTATTTTGATGAAATGGCATAGTTTGTAATTGGACCCCAGTTTCCATTGCTCTGGAAGACAGCAGCTGTGTCCTTCTTATAGGACTCACCACATCAAATTCATATGTAGTTTTCTTAGTGTCATGAGCCAAATGATCCTGTGATCTTACGTGAGTACTTTTGAAAGTAACCTGTGACAAAAAAGATATGTGTATAATTGTTTAAGATATTTTATTGATTTTATTTTAATTACAGAGCACTATTCATCTCTGGCTTATGGTAGTGCTGGGGATCAAAACTGGGTCCTCAGAGCCTCAGGCATGAAGAGTCTTTTGCATAAGCACTGTGATATCTTCCTAGTTGGGACAAAAATATTTTAAAGTATAAATATTTGTGAAAGATTTGCCATGAGACTATATGGGTGCCTCTGAGGGGTGGGGTTCTAGGAGGCTGGGGGTATGGATCAACTTGTCAATGTCCATACCCATCAGAGAAACAATTACAGAAGCCTGGTTTCCCACCCTCTGCACCCCATAAAGTTCTTTGGTCCATTCTCTCAGAGGAATAAAGAATAGGGAAGCTTCCAATAGACAGGATGGGATCTGAAATTCTGGTGGTAGGACCTGTGTGGAACTGTACCCCTCTTATCCCATAATCTTGCCAGTTGTTATTAAATCAATAAAAAAGATAAATTTAAGGAAATTGAAAAAGACACAAAGAAGTGAAAAGATATTCCATGTTCATAGGTTGGCAGAATTAGCATCATCAAAATGAATATACTAGTCAAAGCCATATACAAACTTAATGCTATCACCATCAAGATCCCAACCACATCTTTTAGGAGAATAGAACAAATGCTACAAATGTTTACCTGGAAACAGAAAAGACCTAGAATTGCCTAAACAATCTTGAAAAGAAAGAACAGAACTGGAGGCATCACACTCCCAGACTCAGATTGCATTATAGGGCCATTGTCATCAGAACTGCTTGGTACTGGAACATGGAAAGACACAATGACCAGTGGAATATAATTGAGAGCCCAGATGTAAGCCCCCACACCTATGGACATCTAATCTTTGACAAAGGTGCCCGGACTATTAAATGGGGAATGAGGAGTTTCTTCAACCAATGGTGTTGGAAAAAATAGGTTGAAACATGCAGAAGAATGAAAGTGAACCACTGTGTTTCACCAGATAAAAAGTAACTTCCACTTGGATCAAGGACTTGGATGTTAGACCAGAAACTATCAGATTCTTAGAGAAAAATATTGGCAGAACTCCTTTCTGCATAAATTTTAAAGATATCTTCAATGAAACAAAACCGATTACAAAGAAGACTAAGGCAAGCATAAACCTATGGGACTACATCAAATTAAAAAGCTTCTGCACAGCAAAAGAAACCACTGCCCAAACCAAGAGATCCCCACACAGAATGGGAGAAAATCTTTACATGCCCTACATCAGACAAGAGGCTAATAACCAAAATATATAAAGAGCTTGACAAACTCAACCACAAGAAAACAAATAGCCCCATACAAAAATGGGGAGAGGACATGGACAGAATATTCACCACAGAAGAGATTCAAAAGACCGAGAAACACATGAAAAAATGCTCCAAATATTTGATTGTCAGAAAAATGCAAATAAAGAAAACAATGAGATACCACTTCACTCCTGTAAGAGTGTCATGCATCAGAAAAGGTAACAGCAGCAAATTCTGGAGAGGTTGTGGGGTCAAAGGAACTCTCCTGCACTGCTGGTGGGAATGTAAATTGGTCCAACCTCTGTGGCGAACAGTCTGGCTACCTCTCAGAAGTCTAGAAATGGACCTACCCTATGATCCTGCAATTCCTCTACTGGGGATATATCCTAAGGAACTCAACACATCCATCCAAAAAGATCTTTGTACACATATGTTCCTACCAACACAATTTGTAGTAGCCAAAACCTGGAAGCAAACCAGGTGTCCAACAACAGATGAGTGGCTGAGCAAGTTGTGGTATAGATACACAATGGAATACTACTCAGCTATTAAAAATGGTGATTTCACTATTTTCAGCTGATCTTGGATAGACTTTGAAAAATTCATGTTAAATGAATTAAGACAGAAACAGAAGGATGAATATGGGATGATCTCACTCTCAGGCAGAAGTTGAAAAACAAGATCAAAAGAGAAAACACAGATAGAACCTGAACTGGAATTGGCGTATTGCATCAAAGTAAATGACTCTGGGGTGGGTGGGGGGAGAATACATGTCCAAAAAAGGATGACAGAGGATGTAGTGGGGGTTGTATTGTTATATGGAAAACTGGGAAATGTTATGCATGTACAAACTACTGCATTTACTGTTGAATGTAAAACATTAATTCCCCAATAAAGAAATTTAAAAAGATAAATACTAAATAACAAAGAATATGTGGGTACCTAGAGTCTTACATATAGACAGAATATGTGCACATGCATGTTTAGAGCTCAGTATTACCAGTATAATACACATATTTTTATTCTTTTATATTCCAATAGTCTTATCTAATCCACCGTTATAACATGTAGTAAGTTGCTGTATTAATAAGCATCCAGTTTGAACTGAATGTAATCGATATCTGTAGGAACTTTATCTTAAAAAAACTATTATTAGTGACTCAATAATGATTAACAAGATTGTGGGATAAGAGGGGTATTATTTTATACAATTCCCACCAGAGTTCCATATCCCCTTCCCCGCATTGAAATTTCCCTATTTCTTATGCTTTTGGGAGTACGGACCAAAGATCTTTATAGGGTGGAGAAGTTGGGAGGGCTGGCTTCTGTAATTGCTTCTGCACTGTACATGAGTATTAACAGGTCGACCCATATCCTGTTACTATTTTTCCCTCATGGGGTAGAGCTCTGGGGAGGTGGGATTCCAGGACACATTGCTGGGAGGTTGTCTGCCCAAGGAAATCATGTTGGCACGATAGTAACATCTGAAACTTGTTGACTGAAAGATATAAAGCAGAACAAATTGTTTAATAATCAGGAACCTAAAGATAAGAGTATAGCAGACGAAATGTGGAGCCTTCATTTTAGAAGGAGTTAGGAAGTCTATTTTCAGTATATTCCAAGGGGCTCATGAACTTTATCTTAACCAAGATAAAAGTCTATTTCTCTGCCATGTAAAACAAATCACAAAGGTTATAACTGTTATAGAAACCCCAGTCATCTTCTACCTCTCTGCTCACCACTGCTAGATGATCCCTGTCCTTGTACTCAGAATGAAAATGCAACCATAAATCTACAGTTTGCTTACTAGAGTATGAATGTATCAGTGGGACTGTGCAGTTGAAACCTGTGTTGTTCAAGGGCTAACTTTTGTTACTGTTGAACTGCTGCAGTTTCTTATCCTTATAACATTCTGGTGGGTGATGAGAAAGTGGGCATGCCTAGAGGAGTGTGTTGAACTTGGAAACAATGTCTGCTGTGTGTGTGTGTATATGTGTCAATGGAAAACAGATTAAGAACTAGTCTCAACTTCTTACCCTGACACTCAGGTGGTCACTGCTTACTTACTCAAACTTTCCACCCTCTGTCTTCATGTTATGAGGGCTCAGGTTTAGCTAAAAAGAGATCCTTAAAAAAGTGTTCATTTTCTTCCTTCCCAATTGTTATTCATGCTGCACCTTCATGAAGAATTCTCTTTGAGTTTCTCAAGCACCCTGTGTTCATTCCCTCCCCACCTCTGAATTCGTGGTGTTTCCAATCACTGGGGTATATCCTCCTCCCCACCCCAGTGATTTATTCAGACAACCCTCTCTTTTGTGTCACTTCAAAGTCATTTCAAAAAAATCCTAATGTTCAAAAAGGCTATCCTGCCTCTTCCCTTAAACTATCAGTTTACCTACTTTATATTTTCTTCATCACTATCTGAAGAAGCCTGATTAGGAATATGCTAAATTATTTTAATTTCTACAATTTACAAAGATTTTGGTAGAGGATTCCATAATATAAATCTCCAAAAGGAGAGGTATTAGCAGTGTCCAAATGTATTGTTCTTTATTAAGGACATGCCTTTCTTGATTATGCAGTTTCTATGTTCCTATCATCTAGAACATTCTTCAGAATGTTAAAGATCTGCCCAACCAGGGAAATCTGGAGGAGGCTCAGTACTTTCAATTGCTTAAATTCATATGTGTCTGAAAACTGTAAAGTAAAGTAGTTGTACATGTGTGGCATTTCTCAGTTTTCCACATAACACTCTACCCCCCTGCCTAGGTCCTCCTCCACCATCATGTTCCAGGACCTGAACACTTCCTCTCATCCCAGAGTCCTTTACTTTGGTGAAATACACCAACTCCAGTTCAAGTTCTGCTTTGTGTTTTCCCTTCTGTTCATATTTTTCAACTTCTGTCTATGAGTGAGATTATCCCATATTCACCTTTCTCTTACTGACTTATCTCACTCAACATGATTCCTTCAAGCTCCATCCAAGATGAGGTGAAGAAGGTGACTTCACCATCTGAGGTATCTCATTCTTCCATTCTTTTGTCTCTGTGATGCTACTTACTAATGGCAATCACCACAGTACTCAAGGGTCTCCATCCCACAGCTGCCCCCATGTTCATTTATGATCTGCTCCTGCCTAGCCCAGAAGCTTCATCTTTCCCCTTTGACACAACACTTCAGTCATAGAAGATTTCTTCCAGGTCCTCACTGCTCAAGGCCTTGTCTCTGAGATCCTGTATTTCCAATCTCTCCATCAGAGTGACCTTATTTACCTACAAGAATAAGAGACCTTATTCTTGACTCATATAATTTCTTTTAAATCTCTGACTTAAGTTCAAAGGGATATAGTTGGCTATTTAATAAGTCCTCTTTCTTCCAACCCGGGTTAATATCTCTCTTATGTCTTTAATGACACCCTAAGCTCTCTATTGCCCCCATCATATTGACTGTAAACCATTAATCCCCACCCCCCAATAAAGGAAAAGTTTTAAAAAAGAATCTTCTATTTAATGAACTGGTCACACATGTGGAGGGGATTTGGATGTTGGGTATAAAGGATCTAAATAGATTTACTGCAGAGTGGCTGATGTAGAGACAGGAGAAAGTAAGCACTTGAGTCTCACATTCATTTTATTTATTTATTTTTATTTTTCTATTAGTGATTTAATATTGATTTAAAAAATTATGGGCTAACAGGGGTATAATTCCACACCATTCCCTCTACCAGTTTTGTGCCCTCATCTTCTCTATTGGAAACTGCAGTAATTTTCCCAAGGTCACAGATGTAGGTTGACTATTATTTCTATGACTCTCAGTATGTATTTATATATATATATATATATTTGCTCATTTTTTCCTTTTGGTCCTGCCTTTGTTTCTTTCCTAAGTCACTCTACACCCATTACTACTTCCAAATATCCTTTTTTTTTTTGTTCCCTCTTCTCTTTTATAGTCTTGATGAAATTAGAGTTCAGAGTCCTCTAGATAACTTTCCCTAACATTTCTCTCCCTCTAGGAGTATGGACCAAACTTCCTTATGGGGTGCAGAGGTGGAATTTCTTGCTGCTGTAATTGCTTTTCTGTACATGGGTGTTTGCAGGTTGATCCATACCCAGGCCCCTCCTTCCTTCCTCCCTTCCTCCCTTCCTTCCTTCCTTCCTTCCTTCCTTCCTTCCTTCCTTCCTTCCTTCCTTCCTTCTTCATTTCTCTCTCTCTCTCTCTCTCTCTCTCTCTCTCTCTCTCTCTCTTTCTTTTACCTCCAGGTTTATCACTGGGGCTCAGTGCCTGAACTACAAATCCACTGCTCCTGGAGGCCATTTTTCACATTTTGTTGCTACCCTTGTCATTGCTGTTGCTGTTGTTATTGTTGGGTAGGACAGAGAGAAATCGAGAGGGGGAAACAGAGGCAGGAAGAGAAATACAGACACCTGCAGACCTGCTTCACCACCAGTGAAGTGACCCCCCCCCACACACACACACACAGGTGGGGAGCCAGGGGCACTAACTGGGATCCTTATGCTGATCCTTGTGCTTCACATCATGTGCACTTAACCTGCTGCAATACTGCCCAAACCCCCCACCAGGCTGTTTCCATCTTTCCCTAGTGTGGTAGGGCTCTGGAGAGATGAAGTTCCAGGTCAAATTGGTGAGGTTGTCTGCCCAGGGAGGTCAGGATGTAATCATAGTAGCATCTACAACTTGGTGGTTGAGAGGCAGTAACATAGGCATGGTGGAGATGAAATTAGGGATAGAGAAAGACAGACACCTGCAGCCCTGGTTCACACCTGTGAAGCAACTCCCCTGCAGGTGGGGAGCTGGGGGCTCAAATCAGGATCCTTAAACCAGTCCTTGCGCTTTGCGCCATGTGTGCTTAACCTGCTGTGCCCGACTCCCCCAAAGAATTTTTTTTGACGATAATTGAAGAATGACTTAGGACATCTTGAAAAGTTCCTTACCAGGACTTGGACATAAACTTTAAAGAACATAGGAGAAAGTAGGAATTTGGAAGCCTTGCAAATTTGGTCCTATTTTCTTCCTTTTCTTTCCTACTTGGATTGGATGCATCTGCTAAAGTAGGAACTAGGGAATGTGGCCAGGTCAGTGAGAATCCTCTCTGTTATCAGCTCTTTCAATTCTAGAGTACAGTTTTGTTTTCATTTTGTAGACATTATTCTCTGGTGAAAACTTCCACCTACTTTTTCATCATATTAATCACAGTTATTTAAATATCTGAGTCTAATATGTTCAGTGTCTGAGTCATCTGTGAATTGGTTTCATGTATCTTTTTGGCCTCTTGGTTCAATTTTATATATGCAACATCAATTTGATACAGTCACCTGTATGCTGGCAGGCTTCTATATTAATTAAGTATGCTTAAGGGCAGACTCTGTAGATTCAAGGATGAATTTCAAATGTTGTAAGGGTTTTTTGTTTGTTTTTGCTTTCTATCCTAGTATATGCCACTCTAGGAGTACTTTGTCATCAGTGGGGGCTTCAGTGCTCTGGGTCAAATTTTTCAGATAGAGAAAGTCATATGTAGAGAGAGAAAGACACCACAGCACTGAAGCTTCCCTAGGGTAGTGAGATTGTGTGCAGTGCAAAGCAAGCACATTATCCAGGTGAGCTATCTTGCTGACCTCCCTTCAGGGGCTCTAAGTTAGAACTTTGCCCACCTTGCCTGCTCTGAACACCAACTTTATTTTCCCTGGCATCATGAGACTGCTAAAATCTCCACCCAGATTTTTCAAACATCTTTACTTAGGTTTCTGTCTTGCTCTGCTAACTTAGGGTCTGAATCTTTAAAAAAAAAATTTTTTATTTCTTTATTGGGGGATTAATGATTTACATTTGATAGTAAATACAATAGTTTTTACATTACATTTCTCAGTTTCCACATAACAGTACAACAACCACTAGGTCCTCTGTCATACTTTTTGGACCTATATCTTCCCCCACCCACTCCAGAGTCTTTTACTTTGGTGTAATATACAAACCCCAGTTCAGGGAGAGTTTAACTTCTTCTCTTTCAATTAGTATCCCTTTAATTCCTTCCTCCTGCCTGATTGCTATCTATGGCAAGAAATTCCAACACTATGTTGAATAGTAGTGACGATAATGGGAAGTCCTGTCTAGTACCTGATCTGAGGGGAAATACTTCCTGTATTTCACCATTGAGCAAGATGTAGGCTATACGTTTGCTATATATACATTCCACTATCTTGAGAAATGTTTCATCTATTCCCATTTTTTGTAGCATTTTGATCACAAAGGGATGGTGGATTTTGTCAAAGGTTTTCTCTGCATCTATTGATATGAACATGTGGATTTCGGTCTTGATTTTATTGATTTGGTGGATCACATTGATTGATTTACCTATATTAAACCAACCTTGCATCACTGGAATAAACCCTACTTGGTCATGATGAACAATCTTTTTAATATACTGCTGTATCTGGTTGGCTAGAATTTTGTTCAAAATTGTAGCATCTATGTTCATCAGAGATATTGGTCTGCAGTTTTCTTTTTTGGTGTCCGTGTCTACTTTAGAAGGTGGAAGGGAGTATTCCTATGTCTTCAAACTTCTGGAAGACTTTTAAAAGTAGAGGTATTAGTTCTTCTTAGAAGGTTTTGTAGAATTCATTTGTAAAACTATCTGGTCCAGGACTTTTATTTGTGGAAAGGTTTTTGATAACTGTTTCAATTTCATTAGCTATGATGGGCCTGTTCATGATATCTAGTTCCTCTTTATTTAATTTTGGAAGTTCGTAGGTATCTAGGAAATCATCCATTTCTTCCAGGTTCTCTAGCTTGGTGGCATATAGTTGTTCATAGAAGCTTCACATGATGTGTTGAATCTCTGTAGAGTCTGTTGTGATATCTCCTCTTTCATTTACAATCGATTTATTTGTGTCTTCTCCTTTTGTGTGTGTGTGTGTGTGTGTGTGTGTGAGTCTGGCTAAAGGTTTGTCGATTTTGTTCACTCTTTCGAAGAACAAATATTTACTTTCATTGATCTTTTGTATGGTTTTCTCATTTTCAATGTTATTTATTTCTACCCTAATTTAGTGATTTCTTTCCTTCTGGTTGCTTTAGAGTTTCTTTGTTCTTCTTCTTCTAGGTCTTTAAGGGGTACTATCAGGTTGTTTATTTGTGCTTTTTCATGTTTCCTAATGTGTGCTTATATGACTATGAACTTCCCTCTGAGTACTGCCTTAGCTGTGTCCCAAATATTTTTATAGCTTGTGTTTTCATTTTCATTGAACTCTCCAAACATTTTGATTTTTTCCTTTTTTTCCCTCTTTGACCCAGTAGTTGTTAAGGAGTGTACTGTTGAGCTTCTATGTTTTGGGACTATTACTAATCTTTTGTTGATTGTCCAGTGGTAGTTTAATTCCACTGTGGTCTGAGAAGATGCTTGGGATGATTTCAGTGCTCTTGAATTTGCTGATGCTATCTTTGTGGCCTAACATATGGTCTGTCCTTGAGAATGTCCCATGTGGACTTGCGCAGAATGTATATTCCAGTTTCTTGGAGTGAATGACTCTGAAAATGTCCAATAGTTCTAGTTTATCTATCTCCTCATTTAGCTCTCTCATGTCTTTATTGATTTTCTGCCTGGATGATCTGTCAAGTAGAGAGAGTGGGGTGTTGAAGTACCATACTATTACTGTGTTGCTGTTATTATATTGCTGTAGCGGGAGTTGGGCGGTAGCGCAGTAGATTAAACACACGTGGTGCAAAGTTCAAGGACTGGCCTAAGGATCCTGGTTCGAGCCCCGGGTCCCCACCTGCAGGAGAATCCCTTCACTTGTGGTGAAGCAGGTCTGCAGGTGTCTATCTTTCTCTTCCTCTCTCTGTCTTCCCCTCCTCTCCATTTCTCTCTGTCCTGTCCAACAGTGATGACATCGATAATAAATACAGCAGCAATAAAACAAAACAAAACAAAAAAAAAGATAAACAAGGGCAACAAAAGGGAAAATGAAGGAATAAATATAGAACAAATATATATTGCTGTAGCTCTTTCAGTAAATGTTTGATGTATTTAGATGGCTTCTCATTGGGTGCATATATGTTAATAATTGTTAAGTCCTCTTGGTTGACTGTTCCTCTGAGCACTAACTAATGTCCATCCCTATCTTTTAAAAATTTAATTAATTTATTTATTTTTAAATATTTATTTTATTTATTTATTCCTTTTTGTTGCCCTTGTTGTTTTATTATTGTAGTTATTATTGTTGTCATTGTTGTTGGATAGGACAGAGAGAAATGGAGAGGGGAGGGGGAAGACAGAGAGAGGGAGAGAAAGATAGACACCTACAGACCACTTTCACCGCTTGTGAAGCGACCCCCCCTGCAGGTGGGGAGCCAGGGCTTGAACCAGGATCCTTATGCGTGTCCTTGTGCTTAGCGCCACCTGCGCTTAACCTGCTGTGCTACAGCCCAACTCCCAAATTTTATTTATCTTAATGTCTATCATGTCAGATATGAGGAGAGCTGTTCCTGCACTTCTTTTGTGGCCCATTGGCTTGTATGATAGTTTTCCGTCCTTTCACTTTGAGTCTGTGTTTGTCTTGTTGAGTTAGGTGGGTTTCCTGTAGACAGCATATTGTTGGGTTGTGTTTTCTGACCTATCTTCCTACTCTGTGCCTTTTAATAGATGAATTCAGGCCATTGATATTTATTGATATCAAAGACTGAAGATATTTTAACACCATTCTTGTAGATTTTTATAGTGTTCTGATATATGGCCTATTTATGGTGGTCTGACTGTTTCTAGGAGAACTTTCAGAACTTCTTTCAGGGCAGGCTTGGTGATGGCTGATTCTTTCAACTATTGCTTGTCTGAGAAGGTTTTTATGCCTCCATCTAGTCTGAATGACAGTTAGAAAAATACAATATTCTTGGTTGAAAGCCTTTCTCTTTGAGCACTCCATAGATATCTTGCTATACTCTTCTAGCCTGTAGTGTTTGTGTGGAGCAGTCTGCTGCTAACTTTATGGATTTTCCTCTGTAGGTGACTTTGTTTTTCTCTTGCAGCCTTCAGGATCCTTTCTTTATCCTTATTCCTTTCTATTCTAAATATGATGTGTCTTGGTGTCTTTATGTCTGGGTTAATTCTATTTTGGACCCACTGGGCTTCTTGAACCTTTATGTCTTTGATGTTGTCTAGACTAGAGAAGTTCTCAGCTATTATGTCCTGAAGAATGTTTTCTTCTCCTTCCTCTGGTAAGGCAATAATGCATATATGATTTCTGTTGAAGTCATCCCATAGATCTCTGTTCAGTATCTCTTAATCTCTTTTTGAAATCTCTTACTTCTTTTTTAGTTGTCTCTAATTCATCCTCGATCTTGCTAATTCTGTCTTCAGTTTCATTTATTTGATTCTCTTTCCCCTCTGTTGTTTTTTGGAATTCATCTATTTTGTTACCCTGTTCTGATACTGTTTTAGCTTGTTCAGCTAGTTGTATTTTTAGCTCAGCTAGTTTAGCTTTCAGTTCTATAATAACCTTGAGATAATTAGTGTTTTCTTCCAGAGTCTCATTTGTTGTTTCTGCATTTCTGATGACAATTATTTCAAACTCTTTACTCACTCCTGTGATTATTTCCTTAACTAGTGTTTGGATATTGACCTCATTATTTTGTGCTTCACTCTTTGGAGAGCTTTTAGCTGGACTCTTGTTCTGTTTCATTTCTCCAATATTTCTTCTTGTTGGTTTAACCATTCTATATAGTATGTTATGTGGTCCCTCTCTCAGTTCTTTTCAAATTACTGATCACGCTTGTCTGGATTGACTTGTGTCTAAGTAAGTTACGTAAAGAGTTTACAGTTTTGGAAATTAGCAGCTGTTTCAATATAATTTCAATCCCTGAGTTAGAGCACAGAAGCTGTTAAAAGCCTCTTTTGTTCTTTTTCTTCCCTGTATGCTATGGGAGCCTTTTGGCTTTTAAACTATAAGTAGGCCTCTTAGCTTAATCCTTCACTCCTGACCAAGAGGGTGGAGGTGAGGTATCACAGTGGTTAAGCAAAGAGACTCTCACACCCCAAACATACAAACCTCCAGGCTCAATTAAGCTTCTCTGCTGAGCCGGGCAGCACTGCTGTGCCCTGTGTGTTTCTAAACAAGTCCCTTTTACAGTCTGTAGGTTGTGAGGCAATTATTCACCATGTTCTCATCAGGAGAACAATGTGGGCAGGATCCCACTATACAGACACACACTGGGCCACTGAGGTGTAGCTCTTCTCCTGAGTTTCCTGGTCAGTTCTCATTCCCAGATGTCAGCACAGGGCCTACCCCTGCTGCTCCAGCCTCTGAGGGCAGTAGCAATGGAGACTCACAGATGCATTTGGTGAGTCTTAGGCAAGTCCCTCCCTCCCTTCAGCAGTCTTTTTGTTGGTAAAGCAGACTGGATGCGGTGCCTCAACTTGTAAAGTGCCAGACTGTTACCAGCCACTCAATCTCTCTTTAGGCTATTTCCTGTCCAGGAGCCACATGTGTTAGCACTCACTAGTGGTTTGGTGGGTTCCTGAAGTCATTCTAGTCCTGTCTTGTTGCCTTCCCAGGTGTTCTCCTTTAGTGTTCCTAGTTGACCCCTGAGAGGAGAGGAGAGAAAGACAGCTTTTGCTGCTTTGTAGCCCTGCCTCCAGCCTTTTTATATTTTTATTTGTAAAATAGAAACACTCAAAAGACCATAGGATAAGAGGGGTACAACTCCACACAGTCCCCACCACCATAATTTTGTATCCCATCCCCTCCCCTGATAGCTTTCCTATTCTTTAACCCTCTGGGAATATGGACCCAGGGTCATTATGGGGTGCAGAAGGTGGAAGGTCTAGCTTCTGTAATTGTTTCCCTGCTGAACATGGACATTGGCAGGTTAATCCATTCTCCCAGGCTGTCTTTCTCTCTTTCTCTAGTGGGGAAGGACTCTGGGGAAGTGGGGCTCCAGCACACATTGGTGGGGTTGTCTTGCCCAGGGAAGTCCAGCTGATGTCATGGTAGCATCTGGAACCTAGTAACTGAAAAAAGAGTTAACATATAAAGCTGAAAAAAATTGTTGACTAATCATGAACCTAAAGGCTGAAATATTGCAGATGAAGATTTGGAGTCTCCATTTTGGAAATAGCTAGTGGGTCTATTTTAGTTATATTCCAAAGGGTCCAAAACTTTACTAAATTTTGCCTTTGCCTGATATCTGATATGCAGGTGGACCCGAACTATTGTCTGGGGAGATGATGTCATGGCTGGAAAAAGGGATAGAAAGCTGGATCAGGGTCTGGTCTTAATGGAAAAAATAGAAGAGAGCTTGTTCTGTCTGTTTGACCCCTGAAATTGTAGTTACTCTGTTTTTTTTTCTTTTTCTTTTTTTAAATATTGCCACCAGGATTATCACTGGGGCTCAGTGCCTACATGATCTATCTAGCAGAAGTCAAGTCTTTTTTCTTTTTGTTTCTTTTATGATAAGGATAGAGAGAAAGAGAGAAAGAGGGAGAAAAAGAGACTGGTGCAGAACTGCTACACCTTTCACGATGTTTGTTGACCCCTTCTTCAGGTGGGGACCAAAGGCTTGGACCAAGGCTCCCACATTTGGTAAGGTGCACTCTTTAGCTGGTGCCCCACTGCCTAGCCCCTGTAGATACTCTTTCACGGCTTCAAACTATTATTACTATTATTTGTCATTGGGGTTTCACCACTCCAAAGTGACTTTTTTCGGGTAGAAAAAGAGAGATAGAGGGCCAGGCCATGGTGCACCAGGTTAAGAACTCATAGTAAGAAGTGCAGGAACCAGCACAAGGATACTGGTTCGAGGCCCCAGTTTGTGCCCCTGGCTCACCCCCTGCAGGGAGGGGTCACTTTATAAGCGGTGAAGCAGGTCTGCAGATATCTATCTTTCTCTCCCCCTTTCTATCTTCTTCTCCTCTCTCAATTTCTTTCTATCCTATCTAACAACAGCAACAACAACAATGGGAAAAAAAGGTGCCTCCAGGAGCAGTGGATTCATAGTGCAGGTACTGAGTCCCAGTGATAACCCTGGGCATCCTTCAGGGTAGTGGGGTTCAAGCTGAAGCCTGGATCACAAATATGATAAAGCAGGTAAACTATCCAGGTAAAATATCTTTCCAACTCCAAACATTTTTATCTTGTGTTTTATTTGATTTCCTAGTTGTTCTTGGGAAAGCTGTAGGCTATTATTTCAGGAATGAAAGAAACGCAGTAGATCATTAAATCCTGGGTAATGTGTATGAGAAAGTAGGCATACTATATAGGATTCTGTCAAGTATTCGGTGGATATTAGTGGTTGTCAGGAGATAAGTTAAGGTTAGAGGAGTAATTTTAAAGGCCACCTCTCTTTGGAGCTTGGTGGTAGCATACCTGGCTGAGCACACACATTGCAGTGTGCAAAGACTTGGTTTAAACCTCCAGTGCCTGCCTGCAGGAGGGAAGCTTTTTGAGTGGTGAAGCAGTGCAGCAGGTGTCTCACTGTCTCTCTTCCTGTCTATATCCCCCTTCCTCTCAAGTTCTGGCTGTCTCTATCAAATAAATAAAGATAATAATAATAATAATAACCAAAATAAGAATATTCCCATTGAGGGCAGCAAGATGGCTCACATAGATAGTGTAACTACTTTGTCACACACGAGACCCAAGTTCTAGATTGACCTGTATCACACTGGAGGGAACTTCTTTTATGCTATGGTATCTTCTCCTCTCTTCTGTGTCTGTCTCTTTCTATTGGGGAAAGTCAGCTTAGAGTAGTGATTCAGAGAAAAAAAATCCTCTATAGACTTGATGATTAGAGTCACAGAGCCAAACAGTTCCCCATAAATAAAGCAAGGAGTCAGAGAAGAAAAGAAGCTTGACAGAAGCAAGAGGCTTTCACACAAACCAGAGGAGAGAGCTACTAAACCAGTAGGGGGCCCTAAGAAGGAATGGCTGAAGAAATAGAAGGAAACCACAAGAGCAGCCAGGAGAATATACTTTCAGAAGAGGGTTGTTATTAGCCATCACAAGTTCCTCTGGTTCTTTGGTACTGCCATGTGGCATCAGAACTTGAACCTAGGCTGCATGCATGACAAGCTACGTGTCCCAACTTCCAGCTGAACTATCCTCCCTAGATTTTTGGACCCAATATTATACCTGGGAGTTTCTCCCAGATTGTTTTGTATCTCGGTGGTTAGTCATTTTAATTATTATGAATTACTATGCAAATATGCTAAAATATATGTGTCTATACTTTTTAAAAAAGGAGGAAGAGGAGTGGTGCTAGACCAAAGGTTTTAAAACTGTTCCACAGAACCACCCTCCATACCAGGGGCTGTTGCCCAAGATAGGGGCCCAGAGACTGGGACTTCAGCATCCTTTTCTCTTGGTGTTATAATTTCTGGGTTGTTTTTTTGTCTCTCAATTTACAGAAATCAGTTATAATTATTTACACTATCAGTGAATAATCTGAAAAGAGAAAAAAACTATTGCATTTACAATGCCATAAAATACAATACAGTGCTTAGAAACAAATTTATGAAATAATTTATGTACCTTAAAAACTATACAAAAATAACCCTAAGACATTAAAGAAGGTCAGAATAGATGGAAAATATAGTTTATGTTTTATGGGCTAGAAGACTTAACTGTAAATATGTCAATACCTCATAAACTAATTTACAGATTGAACACAACCCTTACCAAAATCCTATTTTAATTTGCAAAAATAATAATTTGGTATATAGCTGTGCTGGAGACTGAACTTGGGACCTCTAGGCCTCAGTCATGGAAGTAAACCACCATAAGCCTCTTACCTAGTTTTTCTATTTCATAGGCTGGTATCTTAAGTATCTGGTTACTGGGTTAGACTGTATTTTGGGAAAAAAGATGTCCACTGTTAAAAAAAATGCTATTAAAATTTGTTTTAAATGTTAGGTGTTGTATTTGAGCTCTATTACCTTCATGTTATATGATAGAATGAGTAAATTAGTTACATCATCATTACTATTACCATTACTTATTATTTTTTAATAATATTCACTGGGGCTTCACCATTCCAAGATAATATATGCCCCCCAGAAAGACAAAAATATTTTCCATAGAAATAGGGACAGGGAGAATAGACAGGGAGAAAGACATTAAGATAACACAGGATCAACACTTTCATCAGTGCATTGGCAGCTGGGCTTGAAGCAAGCTTGTGCCCATGATAAAGCAGGAGCATTAGCCAAGTGAGCCTGAATTAGTGACTTTTACTTACTTTACATTAGGCTTGGTTCTGTGAGCTAACTTGTGTAAAATGTTTATCACGGACCTAGTCAAGGTCCCATAAACACACAGCTACTGTGATGATTTCCTTTGCCATTGTCATCATCCATGCTAAAGAGCCTTGACCAGGACACTTTCTGCTTTAATAACTTTAGTGCATTCATGCTAGCTTTTCCGGAGTTCCCAGCCTGTACTCGGCAGGACACAAGATGCTTCCTAATTCTTTTTCTACCAAAAGGCATGGGGATTTCTCCTAGCTGGAGTTTCTGCTCTGCCTCTTCCCTTATTTCTGGGTACCAGGAATAACCCAGAAACCTTAATGCCTGGGGGACAGCTTCACCCAAGCCAGCCCCCATGCCTCTGGGATAAGAGGGAGGAATGAATATCCTTTCTTATCTAAGCTTTTCAAGTACACTCAGAGTTGGAGACTCTGAAGGCATCCAAGTCATGTTCTGAACTCCCTGGGTCTTCCCAACCCCAGGCCAGAGATGCCAGGAGGCAGACAGATACCATATATGCATTTCATTTCTAGTTCTGTAACACTGTGACCTTGGCCATGCCATTGTTTGATCATCATTATGAGAACTCTGAATGTATCTTCCTTCTTTCTCTGCTAGGAATTTTCTTCTTTAAAAATATTTTTGTTATTAATAGTGTAAGGTACTGTACCACACCCACCACTAAAATTCCATATCCCCACCCTCCAGCCTCTCAAAGATAACCACCATAGTTCTTACAAGTCTTACAGTTGGCTTGTTTCTGTTTTTGCTTGGATTTTCTTTTTCTTCTCTTCCCTTCCTTCCTTCCTTCCTTCCTTTCTTTCTCCTTTTTATTTTGGTAAGTTCATGTAAATCAGATCTATAAATTCCACATATGAGTAAAGCCATCAGATAATTGTCTTTCATCTCTTTATTTCACTAAGCATAATCACCTCCTGTTCCATCCATTTTGTCCCAAACGACACAACATCATCTTTCTTTGGTTGCAGAATAATATTCCATGGAATATACACCCCATTACTTCTTTAAGCAACTGAGAAGTAGAAGATATTTGTACATCACACATCGAACAACTGATATCAAACATCTGTATAGAATTAGTACTGATATACAAAAGAAGCAAAAATAACCCAGTAAAAAAGTGGGCCAAAGCACTAAACAGTTTTTTTATTTTTTGTTAGTTATTTAACAATTATTAACAAGATTGTAGGATAAGAGGGGTACAATTCTACATAATTCCCACCACCAGAGTTCTGTATCCCATTCCCTCCATTGGAAAGTTCCCTTTTCTTTATCCCTTTGGGGATATGGACTAAATATCTTTATGGGATGTAGAAGATGACAGGACTGGCTTCTTTAATTGCTTCTCCACTGAATATGATCATTGGGAGGTCAACCCATACCCCCAGGTTGTCTCTATCTTTCCCTAGTGGCATAAGGCTCTAGGGAAGTGAAGTTCCAGTTGATGTTGATGAGGTCATCTGCTCAGGGAAGTCAGGATGGTGTCATGGTAGCATCTGCAACTTGGTGGCTGAAAAGCATTAAGATATAAAGGAGAACATGTTGTTTAATAATCAGTAACTTAAAGTTAAGAATAGGGAAGATAGAACTAAGGGCCTTGGTGTTGGAAGAAGCTAGGTAGGAAGTCTGTTTTAGGTATATTCCAAGAAGCTCATAACTTCAGTAATTTTTGTCAAAACAGGTAGTTTTCTAAAGCAGAGATACACATGGCCCACAAACAATGAAGACGTGCTCCACTTCACTTATTAGAAAAATGAAAATTAAAAATACACTGAGATATTATCTCCCATGTGAGAGAATGGCTTACATCAACAAACCAGGAATGAAACGTGTTAGAGAGGTTATGGAGAAGAGGGAACTCTGCTACACTCCTGGTAAGAATGGAAACTGGCACAGCCCTTTTATACAACTATGAAGAGAGTCCTTAAACAAGTAAAGATGGAAATATTTTATGATCCAGCAATACCACTCTTAGGAATTTATCCAGTGTATATTCAAACACTATTTAGAAGAGATACATGCACCCCCTTTGTTCATAGATACACTATTTGAATAGTCAAAGAGTGGAATCAGCCTAAATGCCCAACAACAGATGACTTCTAGGAATATTCTGGGTGGGATGACCAGTGTCACATGCCCACAGGAAGTGGGAAGCATAGGAAGGCTGGATAGCAGTGAATACAATCATGGTGTGCTGTTTGTGTGTGTAATCTTTGGTGTGGTCCCTGAGAGGGATTTGGATGGGCAGGGAGTAGGCTGCTTGTCATTTGTCTCAAGGCATGAGGCTTGTCTACTTGGCCGTGATCCAGGACCTACTCCCCAGTTGCTGCCAGATACAAGCAGCCAGGCCACTGCCAGTGCTCTGGGGTTTGTCTCATGCCCTGCCCTGGAAGATTCTCCCACCCTTCCCTGCCTTCTCTCAGCTGTTGGCTTCCAGTAAATAATCCAGTGGGGTTGCACCGTCAGAAGCTAAGGCACACAGACAGCTTTGCTGTGCTTTTCATTTTGAGACTCCTTTTAAACACTGCTGCATTTACTGCTTAATGACTTTGGGCATCTGGCCACAGCTGGGGTGGTGTTGGGGCTGGTGGTGGTAAAAAATGACACTGTTTATGCGAGTGGTTTCCTGCTGGTACTGTGAGACACACAACAACCCTCAGTGATGCCGTAACCCATATATACCGTGTTTCATCTGCTGCTGGCCGGGAGGGCCATTACTGGCTTTGGGCTAGAAATTAAATCAACATGTCACTTATCTCCAAATAGAGACAATACAGTCCTCCTGATAAATGGTAAACTATGTCTGAGTCCAGACCAGCCCTTCCACTCCACCCTAGTTATCTAGGAGCTGTCACAAGGCATAACAGTGAGGTCTAGCTCTGCCACTGGTAGCTCAGAGAACTAGGGTGAGTTTCTCCACTTTTGTTTCCTATATTAAAAAATATTATATATTTTGTTTATTGAATAGATACAGAATACAGGTCCAAGAAGGATGACAGAGGACCTAGTGGGGGTTGTATTGTTATATGGGAAACTGGGGAATATTATGCATGTGCAAAGTATTGTATTGACTGTTGAATGTAAAACATTAATTCCCCAATAAAGAAAAAAATAAATAAATAAACAAAAAAAGAAAAATAGACAGGGGAGAGAAAGAGAGAGAGAGAGAGAGATTTGCAGAACTGCTTCTCTGCTTATGATGCTTCTTCCCTGCAGGTGGGAACCAAGGGCTTGAACCTGGGTCTTGAGTATTGTAACATGTGTACTCAAGGTGTTGCTCAGCCCCAACTATTGCTCAGCCACTTTTGTTTCCTCATCTTTACATCATGCTTAGCACTCCCATCTTTCAGGGCTGTGATGTGTATTAAAGGAGATAATGCATAAAACATACTTCTTTTTTTAATTTTTAGTTATAAAAAGTTAACACTGACAAAAACCATAGGATAAGAGGGGTACAACTCCATGCAATTCCCACCAACAGAACTCCATATCCCTTTTCCTTCCCTGAGAGCTTTCCTATTCTTTATTCCTCTGGGAGTATGTACCCAGGGTCATTATGGTGTTGGTATGCATGAGACCCCTTCTGTTTCATTTGGTTTAAATCCCCCCTGCTTAACACTATTCTATTTACATAATCACTGTTAACAAGTTCCACCCTCCCTCCAGGGCACTGTGGTTCAGTGATAGGATTCTCTCCTGCTCTGCCCCTTCTTTATCACACTCTGATTTTCACCAGTCACTTTTCTCTCCACCCTCTCTATGTCACATCCTGTTTCCACCCTACTTGGCAAGTATATATAAAGACAGCATTGTGAGTTTTAGAGTACTTTACCTTTAGTTTAGCTCAGCTCGGCTTAGATTGTGCTGCGTCCTGCATGAATAAAGAGATACTGCCTACAGCTCAACTATGAGTCCCTGGTCGTCTGTTACCTGCCCATGAAGCCAGCCCGGCGAAAACAACCTAACCCGTCGAAAACGACATATGGCGCCTGAACAGGGACTGAAATAAGCCCTGAAACATGGACCGGCATCAACGTGGGACCCTACCCACCCATCGTCCAGATATGTAAACTTGGCTACCCATCCACCATGGGTTGTCTTTCTACTTATGAAGAGGTTTGCCAAAGCCTCTATTGTTTCATCATGAGACAGTTAGTCTGTCTCTGGAACATTTTACTCTGGGCCACATTTCGGTTCCCTGAACTTTGGTTTCTTATGACCGGGATCATAGAGCTTGGGAGATGCACGGAGATTTCTCCTTGGACTTTCTGGATTCCCTCTCTCATGTTTCCCGAGGAAAAGGACTACATTTCGCTCCAGGCCATAATTTCGTTCTTTATGACCGTGATCGTAGACCTTGGGATATGCATGGGGATTTCCCCTGGGGCTTTCTGGACTTCTTCTCGAATGTTTCCCGTGGAGAAGGACTACTCTAGTTTGAGGAGCATTCTCGAGTACCCTGGCAGTTCCCAAGTATGGAGACACGTGGTTAGTTCTACTCTCCTGATTGGATTCTTTCTTCGATGGGAAGACGCTTTTAAAAATGGGTGCCTGAAGCAATCCAGCAGGAACAGTCAGAAACACCCTAAATGGAATTTCGAGGACCTTTTTGGACTAGGTCGCCCTCCGGGGATTCTTAATCCTACATGGTGAGATCTTGATAATCTGGTTCAAGTTGCGTTTCATAAGAGAATGATTTGAATGACTGAATTTTTGTTTGACATTTACTTAAAAAAAAAATGCTGGACGCAGCCATGATTTCTAGAGACATCCAGAAACAATCCAAAAAATTGTTTTTTCCTCCTTTGATTTCTCTTTTACGTCTTGACATGAATCTGAAACGTTTAATCCTGAAAACTGTATGAGTTATGGGTGGGGCAGATAGTGCAATGATTATGTTAATTATTCTCATGCTTGAGGCTTTTAACCGTGGTTCTTCTGTTTACCTTTCCACATGTTATTGAGTTTAAACTGTTTAAACAACCTTAAAATCATACTAGAAACGACTTCCAATTATAATGGAGTTATCAATTATAGTAAACTTCTAATCTGCTACAAGTTTTGTTTGACAAGTAAGTGAATTTCAGCTGTCAAAGTCTTCACATGAAAAAGCATCTACTCAAATGGAATTCCTGGAAATCCATTTGGATCCTGTTCTCTGACATCGCCCCCGGAAACCAATGAGGTGACCTGGCACGACCTGAAGAAACAGATTCACAGACTCCAAAGATCACTCTCTACAGAAAAGCAGAATTCAGGTGACCGACATTCCCCATCGAGACAGACATACAGCATTTCATCCCTTGGCATTTTCTTCTGTGGTCAGCTACTTTGGACTGACACCTCCATCGGACTTACTGGTACACACTGCTGTGTTTCTCAAAGACTAACTTCAGCCAGTTGCCTTGAAACTTTATAGACCATGTCCCCTCGCCTGCAGGCTCTGTCCCAGAGGCAGAAAGCTCCCACTCCTTATTAGGTTATGCCCAAAGAGGCATGAAGCGCCCCAAGAGGCAAGAGATGCCCACAGAGGCAGGAAACACCCTTTGAGGCAAGAGATGCCCCCAGAGGCATGAAGCATTCCCAGAGGCAAGAAATGCCCTTTGAGGCAAGAGATGCCCCCAGAGGCATGAAGCATTCCCAGAGGCAAGAAATGCCCTTTCGCCTGCTAGGCCTTGCCATTTGAGGCAAGAAAAGCTCCACTTGGCATCACACTGGTTATTGCTGCTCGCCTATTTTGTTTTCCATGTCTTATGCCAGTTCTTTTGAAAACGCCTGTACGATATACGTTTCTGTTCACCCCACAATGGCCATTAGTTAAAAAGAAAGGGGGAATTGTTGGTATGCATGAGACCCCTTCTGTTTCATTTGGTTTAAATCCCCCCTGCTTAACACTATTCTATTTACATAATCACTGTTAACAAGTTCCACCCTCCATCCAGGGCATTGTGGTTCAGTGATAGGATTCTCTCCTGCTCTGCCCCTTCTTTATCACACTCTGATTTTCACCAGTCACTTTTCTCTCCACCCTCTCTATGTCACATCCTGTTTCCACCCTACTTGGCAAGTATATATAAAGACATCATTGTGAGTTTTAGAGTACTTTACCTTTAGTTTAGCTCAGCTCGGCTTAGATTGTGCTGCGTCCTGCATGAATAAAGAGATACTGCCTACAGCTCAACTATGAGTCCCTGGTCGTCTGTTACCTGCCCGTGAAGCCAGCCCGGCGAAAACAACCTAACCCGTCGAAAACGACATTATGGGATACCGAAGGTGGAAGGGCTGGCCTCTGTAATTGCTTCACCACTGAACATGGGTATTGAATGGTCAATTCATACTCCCAGCCTGTCTCTCTTTCCCTAGTGGAGAGGGGCTCTCCATAGCCAGTGGCCCTGAGAGAGCACTTGGTGCATGTTAACTGCTACTAATGCCCTTGTCTCTGCTACCATTGGGAAACAGAAAGAAGAAAAATGGAGAGATAGGAACTGAGCTTGAGCATGTAACCCAGTCAGAGATTTGTCAACAGACTATAAAGTATGCTCTCAGCAACTTAGCTGGCAGATTGCCTCATGGTCATTGTTCAAGTGCTGGGACTTGGAGCCCACACTCCCTAAGATGGTGTCTCTAAACTTCTGTATCATGTATTCTTTCAGAAAGATAACTTTAAGCACTCCCTCCACATAGATGTATATGTGCTTCCTTACAAACCAATATTCAGTTGAGTACATTGTAACTATGTGAAAAAATTAAACCGAGATAACAGTAAATAACAGGAGAAGCTCTCCTTTGGAGAGTTCTGTACTGGTATGTATGTGGCATGGGGGCTTGAGAGAGGCAATTCCATCCAAAATAATATCCTTCATAAAATGATTAGAGGACTGTAGCTCTCTTTATCAACCTAGTGAGTGAAATCATGTGAGTACAAAAATAGCAATAATGGTCAGAAGGCCTTTCCAAGCTTGTAAGTCAATAGAACATATAGAACTGCTCCTTGAAGTGTGCTGAGAACCTACCAGATACCACACACCACCATATGAACTGGAGCAAGAGATAAAGAAAACATAACACTGAGGGCCCAGTGTCTGGATTTTTATTTATTTTAAAAATATTTACCAAATATTTTAATGTATATGTAATTATTTTTTACCAGAGTATTGCTCAGCTCTGGCGTATGGTCATACTGGCTAGGACCTTGGAGCAGCAGGCATGAAAGTTCTTTGCATAACAATAAAGCTTATCTCCCCAGAATATGTGTGTGTGTGTGTGTGTGGGGGGGTATTTGGGTTCTTTATTTAGAAGCTGGATGATTTTTTACTAGTGATTTAATATTGATTTGCAAAATTATGAGGTAACAGGGCTATAATTCTACACTGTTCCTACCTCCAGAGTTCTGTGTCCCCATTCCCTCTGTTGAAAACTACAGTATGCAGTAGTCCCCCCCAAGATCACAGATATGGATTGACTCTTATTTCTACAACTATCTATATTTATATGTTTGTCCATTTTTGTCTATGGCCCTGCCTTCTCTTCCTTTCTAGATCACACTTACACCTATTGCTACTTCCAGGTGTCCTTCCATTTTACCTCTTCTCTCTCTGGGCCTTGGTAGAATTAGACTTCAGAGCCTTCTGACCATGTTTCCCTAGTATTTCTCTCTCTATGGACCAAAATTCATTATAGGATGCAGAAGGTGGGAGTTAAGGCTTCTTTAACATGTTGTGCATACCCCTAGCTTGTTTCTATCTTTCCTTAGTGGGGTAGGGCTCCGGAGAAGTGATGTTCCAGGACAGATTGGTGAAGTTGTCTGCTCAGAGAGGTCAGGATGGAATCACAGTAGCATCTGCAACTTGGTGGCTCCATATTTTTTAATGCTGCACCAGGGCATGAACAGAGGGTCCAGACATGGGCAATCTTGAAGGCTTCCTGGTCCAGTTTTCCACTTGCTACTGTTTGCCGGTGTTCATGGCAACACTGTCTATAATAGACTAAATCTGAAAACAGCACAGGGGAGTCTAACAGTAGCATGGTGAAAGGAGTGATTGTGTCATACATATACAGTAGGAAACCATAAAATTGTAAGAAGTGATGGAATTTTCTCTTTTTATTGCAACATGGATGGAAATGGAGGTAAATATTTAAGTGAAAAAAGTTGAGGATTAATACTGACTAATCTCACTCAAAGGGGACCTTAGAAACATGGGTGTGATTTGCGGAAAACTGAGAAATTTTGCACACATAAAAACAGCTGTATTTAATGTAAACCATTAATGTCCCCAATTAAAAAAATAACTGGGAGGAGAGGGCTGAGGGGTGGTGCACATGGATGAATGCATATATTGTAGTGCACAAGGACCTGAATTCAAGCAGGGGGAGCTTCATAAGTGATGAAGCAGTGCTGCAGATGTCTCTAGTTCTCTCTCCCTATCTCCATCCACTCCCTCAATTTCTGTCTTTTTTCAAAATAGAAGAGGAGGAAGAATAAGAAGAAAAAAGAAGGAAGGAAAAGAAGAGAAGAGAAAAAGAAAGGGAAGGAAGGAAAAGAAAGAAGAGAAGAGAAGAGAAGAGAAGAGAAGAGAAGAGAAGAGAAGAGAAGAGAAGAGAAAAACACAGCAGGGGAGAACATTCATTGAGATCAATGGACTGATCAAGAGATCCAGCAAGAGATCCAGGGACTCAGAGGCAGGCAGGCAGAGGAATGTTAGTAGGGGAAGGGGGCTGGGAAGTTAAATCTTAGAGGAGATTGATGGTTTTGTGGAAGACAAGGTGTGCCGACACCTGTCTTGGGAAAAGAGGGAACTGTACCCCTGTGACCAGAACGATCCTGTAAATTAACACTTCCTTACTAAATTTACAAAAAAATAAAAATAAAAGTAACAAAATAAAGAAAAGGAAGAAAGAAATAATAATAAAGTTGAACATTCTATTGTGGTTATGAATCACTGATTTAAAAAAAAAACACAAATAATACCATCACTGAAGTTGTCAACTATTTCTTGACTTTGCCAAATTGTAAGGTTACTGGGATTTCTAGTTCAATATAGTTCTAGGTTTATGTTCCAAAGTAAAGGGAGAGAAACTTCTCCAAACTCAAACAGAAAGTCCTAAAATTGAGGCTTGTTGGCTTTGATAGCTTCTTTGGGTTGTCTGGTCATCCTTGGGATTGACTCTCATATGGAATAGTTTACACCTGGGAAGTATGCATATCTAATCTATAAGAGGAGATAGAGTGAGTCAGCCATGCTCAAATGCCAGAGCATAAGGATTAAGAGTGGAGGCTGGTTGATTCCTCAGTGGGAAGTTGTGATAAAACACATGGACAATGATAAAATGTTAAAAAAGAAACTTTATTTTAATTACTTAATTAATTTCACCACAAGGATTATTATCGGGGTTCTGTGCCTACAAGATTCTGCTGTTCCTGGAAGCCATTTCTTTTGCTACAGGGTGAGAGAGAGAGGGGTGGGGGTGAGCAGTGGTGCACCAGGTCAAGCACACATAGTAAAAAGCACAGGACCCATGCAAGGAGGACTCTGGATCAAGCCCTGTTTCCCTATCTGCAGGGGATGTTGTTTCATAAGCAGTGAAGCAGATCTTTGGATGTCTTTCTTTCACTCTCACTATCTCCCCCCACCCCTCTCAATTTCTCTCTGTCCTACAAAACAGAGAGAGAGAGAGAGAGAGAGAGGAAAAACAGAGAGAGAGGAGAAACATCTGCAGCACTGTTCCATCCACCACTCTTACAGTTTCCCTACTGCAAATGGGGAACAGGGGCTTGAACATGGGTCCTTGATCATGAGAATGTGTGTGCTCTAGTAGGAAAGCGACCAAAACCTTGAAAAACAAATTCAGCAGGTATCTACTACATTTGTTGATGTAGTTCCTAGACCTAGGAAGCTAGGAATTATGCTTGAGTTTTCTTTTACCTTCACCCTCTGCATCAATCAGTTATGATTCCCTATTCATTCTATACACTAAATAGCTTCCTAATCTGCCCACTTTATCATCTCTGTCACTATACCAGTTCAAGTGAACGTTAAATCATCCTGAAATAGTTTTCTTAATCCTCTTCTTTTTCTCTAAACTCTAAAAATAATGGTAATGATGGCAGTTAAGGTTTGTTGAAGGCCTATTACTCTACAATGAAAAACACATCTCTACCTATCATCCAGTTCTTAGAGCAACTCTGCGAAGTAGATAATTGTACTATTCTCTATCACATATATGATAAAACTTTGAGTAGAAACACCCCACTTCAATATTCAGAGCCATCAAGTGACTTCCCATTTGCCCTTCTTCATATCTTTTATTATGTAATAAAGTGCTGCAAAATTAAATCAAACTTTATTTGTATTAGGAACCTTCCTGTGTAGAGAGCTCTTCAGTGAAGATAGACATCTGTTCTTTGCAGTTCAAGTGACTTCACTAGGAGATGGAGAATCAGACCATTTTCAAGATGGCAGGGTTGCAAGAAGTTCTGTAAAGGTTAAAAGTAGTTGTGATCACTTATATCTATCTATCTATCTATCTATCTATCTATCTATCTATCTATCTATACTTTGTTATCAAGGTTATCACTGGTACTCACTGTCTGCAAGATGACTCCAGTGCTCCCATTTTATTTCTCCACAGCTCCGAAGGGTGATTTTCTCTTTTTATTTTGATAGAAAGTGAGAAACAGAGAGAGATAAAGAAGGAGGAATGAGGAGGGGAAGATAAAAAGGGAAAGAGGGAAAGAGAGATAGAGAGGGAAGGAGAGGAAGTGCGAGGGAGAGGGAGAGAGAGAGACCCACCACTCGTGAAGCTACTTCCCTGCAGTTTGGGACCAGGGGCATGAACCTAAGTCCTTAATTATAGTAATATGTTTGCTCTACTGAGTCTACTACCACCCAATCCTGGAGCTGCTGTCATTCCTTTTCTTTTCTTTCTTTTTTTTTGTTTTAGTAATTTAATAATTATCAACAAGACTGTGGGAAAAGAAGTGTACAATAACCTGGTAAAGCACCACAGAGGAGGTGAGTAGACTAGAGTTTCTCTCAAAGGCAGGATTATCAAAGCCTTTTTAAGTCAAGGTTTAAAAACTGCCAATCCTAATTATAAAGACCCATACTTTTAAAGCGTATGTTATCCTGTTTTATAACAACCCTCAATGTGCGATGGCTATCTTTCAGTTTCTACAATGTACTCAGTTCTTTCTCACCTCAGGGTTACTGCACCTACTACCTACATTCACTTAGAGTATTTTTCCCTATCTTTACAGCTTCCTGGCCTCAGTTCTCATGAAAGAAGGTATCACACAGGGAGTCGGGCTGTAGTACAGCGGGCTAAGCGCAGGTGGCGCAAAGCACAAAGACCGGCATAAGGATCCCGGTTCGAACCCTGGCTCCCCACCTGCAGGGGAGTCGCTTCACAGGCGGTGAAGCAGGTCTGCAGGTGTCTATCTTTCTCTCCTCCTCTGTCTTCCCCTCCCTCTCTCCATTTCTCTCTGTCCTATCCAACAACAACAATAATAACTACAACAATAAAACAATAAGGGCAACAAAAGGGAAAAAATAAATAAAATAAATATTTAAAAAAAAAAAAAGAAGGTATCACACAATATTAATATAGGTTAATCCCTTCTATTTTAAAGCTCTCATACACTTCTGTGTAGATTTCAATAGCATCAGTTATTGAATTCATGAGAAATTGTACAGCCTCTTCATGCCTTTCCCATTTCCATACCTTTGGATACATCTTGGGCCCACCCAATTCCAATTTCTAGGTAGATGGACACTATTTTTTTTCTTTTTACTTTCTCTTTTTTGTCCATTAGTGATTTAATAATGATTGACAAGGTTGTGGGATAAGAGGGGTACAATTCCACATAATTCCCACCACCAGAGTTCCATATCTCATCCCCTCCATTGAAAGGTTTCCTATTCTTTATCCCTCTAGGAGTATGGACCAAAGATCTTTATTGGGTGCAGAAAGTGAGAGGTCTGGTTTCTGTAATTGCTTCTCTGCTGGACATAGGCATTCACAGGTAGATCCATACTCCCAAACTGTTTCTATCTTTCCCTAGTGGGGTTAGACTCTGGAGAGGTGGGGTTCCAGGACACATTGGTGAGGTCATCTCCCTAGGTAAGTTAGATTGGTGCCATAGTATTATCTGCAACTTGGTGGCTGAAAAGTATTACGATATGTAGCAGAACAAATTGTTTAATAATCAGTAACCTAAAGGTAAGAAAATAGCAGATGAGATTTGGGGTTTTCATGTTGAAAGAAGCTAGTAAGTCTATTTTAAGTCTATTTTAGGTATATTCCAAGGTACACATGACTTTACTAATTATTGTCGGAGCCTGATAGCTAACATGCAAGTGTGCTAAAAGCATTGTCTGGTAAGTTGGTGACAGTGTTGGGAATATGACTAGAAAGAAGCACACTTTAATAATAGCCTTTTTGGTAACTTCCAGGCCACCCCATCATCCAGTGTCCTAGTCAGGGAATCCTGTGATGCCCACACAGATATGATGGGCCTAGACCACTAACATCTATCCCTCTCTCCAATATCACTGGTCATCTCCATCAGGAGCATCATAAACCCTCTTGTTTGTGGGTTTCTACAGGACCTTTCCCTTAATGTAGAAAACAATGGTAGAAATTACCCCACTCTCCAAAGGGAGGCTGGGTCAGCATTCTCTGCTACTCGAAGAAGAATGGTCCTGAAATCAGTGCAGTCTAGAATGTTCTTAGCTATGACCATGGAATGCGAGTTCAGATTGACAGGGATGCAGATATTACCTAGGCTCATGGGCCCTAGGTCAGATCGATGGGGTTTACAGTAGATGGAGTCTATTTTTTTCAATATTTTTATTTATTTATTATCAGATAAAAATAGAAGAAGATAGAGGAAGGAGAGAGTGGAAGAGACAGAGAGTTGCAGCACTGCTTCACCACTCCTGAAGCTTTCCATCATACAGATGAAGACTGGGGGCTTGAACCTTAGTCATTGTGCACTGTAATGTGAGCACTTAAGCAGGTGCAGCACTGCCTGGCCCCTAAAAACTCATTATCCATTTGAAAAGGCAAAAACAAAAACATGAAAAAAAAACACATGACATCCAGATTTTTTAAATAATTTATTTATAAAATAAAAAATTATAGACAAGACCATAGGATAAGAAGAACGAAATTCCACACACTTCCCACTACCAGAGTTCCATATCCCATCCCCTCCTTTGAAAGCTTTCCTATTCTTTATGTCTCTGTGAGCATGGACCCAGGATCATTATAGGGTGCATAAGGTGGAAGGTTTGGCTTCTGCAATTGCTTCTCTTCTGAGCATGGGCATTGGCAGGCCAATCCATACTCCCAGCCTGTTTCTATCTTTCCCTAGTGGGGAAGGGCTCTGGAGAAGTGGAGTTCCAGGACACCTTGGTTAGGTTGTCTGCCCAGGGAAGTCAGGTTGTCAGCTAGATTGTTTTGATCACTCTGCTGAGTAATGACAGTGCATTTCCTCATTTCTATAAACTATTCATGACTATGTTTGTCATAGCGTTCTTTTTATAATTTTAAAAGGAATACTACCATACAGTAAGATTGCATTATGTATGGCAACTAGAACATTATATGACCATGTACTAGTAAGATGTATTTTTTCTTCAAATCTGTTTAAATTGGTGACTTAATAGTGATTTACAAGATTATAAAAGAATAGGGATATAATTAGACAGCACTCCCACTATCACAGGTACTCACCTTCGGTAACCACTATAGTACTCCCAAGGTCACAATTATGTGTTGAATATATGTATATATGTAGTTCAAGTTCATATGTACCATTTCTCTATATTCATTATTTATGGATTTGATAATGATTGACAAGACCATAGGATAAGAGCAGAACAGTTCCAACAATTCTTATCCCCTCCATTGGAAGATTTCCTATTTATCTCTCTGGAGTATGGACCAAGGATCATCATGGGGTACATAAGCTGGAAGGTCTGTCTTCTGTAATTGCTCCTCCACTGAACCTGGGCATTTGACAGGTCAATCCATACTCCCAGCCTGTTTCTTTTCTTATTTATTTATTTATTTATTTATTTATTTATTTATTTATTTATTTATCCTTTTGTTGCCCTTGTTTTTTATTGTTGTGGTAGTTATTATTGTTGTTGTTATTGGTGTTGTTGTTGTTAGATAGGACAGAGAGAAATGGAGAGAAGAAGGGAAGATGGGGGCAGGGGAGAAAGATAGACATCTGCAGACCTGCTTCACCGCTTGTAAAGTGACTCCCCTGGAGGCGGGAGCTGGGGGCTCAAACCACGCCAGTCCTGCGCTTCATGCCACATGAGCTTAGCCCACTGTGCTACTGCCTAACTCCCTCCCAGCCTGTTTCTGTCTTTCCCTAGTGGGGCGGGGCTCTGGTTAGGTGGGTTTCCAGGACAAATTGCTGAGGTCATCTGCCCAGGGAAGTCAGTCATGGTAGCTTCTACAAATTAGTGGCTGAAAAAGAGTTAAGACAGAAAGCAGAACACATTGGTTAATAATGAAGAATCTAAAAGGAAGAATATAACAGATGAGATTTGGGTCTCCATTTTGAAAAAGGCTAGTAGGTCTATTTTAAATATATTTCAAGGGGCCCATGTCTTTACTAATTTTTTCCTTAGTCCAAGAACTAATATACAGGTGGACCAAAAGTATTATCTGGGGGATATGATGTTAGAGTTGGAATTAGGACTAGAAAGATGGACTCTACTTTTAAAAAAATATTTATTTATTTATTCCCTTTTGTTGCCCTTGTTGTTTTATTGTTGTAGTTATTATTGTTGTTGTTGGATAGGACAGAGAGAAATGGAGAGAGGAGGGGAAGACAGAGAAGGGGAGAGAAAGAGAGACACCTGCAGACCTGCTTCACCACTTGTGAAGCAACTCCCCTGCAGGTGGGGATCTGGGGGCTTGAACCAGGATACTTACTCCAGTCCTTGCACTTTGCTCCACGTGCGCTTAACCTGCGCTACCACCCAACTCCAGGACTCTACTTCTAATAACATTTCATCGCTTCCAGAAATTTCATTGTCCCTGGGAAGGTTATAAATTCCCTTCTTGAATCCATCCAGGGACAACATACAGCTCTTAGACTCACTGGCTCTACGGAAAGTCTTGGATGCTTGTTTTCATAGAACCTTTATCTAATGTTCACAATGTTCTGTCAGTATTGTCACAATTTATTTTGAAGCTCCTGGAAAGCAGGCACAAACCTCACTGACTCATTTTTCTCTATAGTCTTAGAAAACAGGAAACAGATGGTCCCATCAGAGTGAAGCTGAGTTTATCACAAGCAGAAGGTACAAAGATAGAGAGAGAAAGAGAGAGAGAGAGAAAGAGAGAGAGAGAGACTGACTGTAGCATCAAAGCTTCCTGCAGTGAAGTTGGGGGTGGGATAGAACCTGAATTGTGCATGGCAAAGCAAGCACCCTCCCAGATGAATTATCTTGTAGAAGGGGCTGGGTGATAGTGCATCTGGCAGAGTGCTGTGTTACTATGTAGCAAGACCTAGGCTCAAGCCTCCAGTAGCCACCTGCAGGAAGAAGCTTTACAAATGATGAAACAGTTCTTTAGGCACCTTTCTCTCATTCGTTATCTCTCTGTGTCACCCCTAATCAAACATAAAAATAAAAATAATATATAAGGAAGGGAAATAACAATGTAGGTAGAATAAATAGCAATTGAAGAGTAGAAGTAAATAGCATAATGATTATGCAAAGAGACTCTCATGCCTGAGGCTACAAAGTCACAGGTTCAATCCCCCAAGCCACCATAAACCAGAGCTGAGTAATGATCTGCTAAAAAAAAACCAGAGAGAGAGAGAGCACTGTGGATAGAAAATTGGAAAGAAGTTCAATTTTCCATTAATAGGCAGAGAGAACTTGAATTAGGGTGATAACCATGGTGATAGAGAAGAAGGGGTAGATCACCTCCCCAGACAATAACTTGGATCCAGATTTCAGGCTCAAAGGAAAAAAAAAAAAACTAGTATAGCTACAGGCCCTTTGAAATATACCTAAAATATGCCTACTAGGTATCTACAAAATGGAGGACCCACCAACTCTTCATCTGCACATTATTGTTCAACAATTTGTTTGGCTTTGTATGTTAACTCTTTTCAGTCCCCAGGTTCCAGATGCCAGCATGATGCCGACCAGACTTCCCTGGACAGATGAATCCACCAATGTGTCCTGGAGCTCTGATTATTCCCCAGAGCCCCACCCTACTATGGAAAGAGAGGGGCAGGCTGGGATTATGGAGTGACCAGTCAATGCCCACGTTCAAAGGGGAAGCAACTACAGAAGACAGATCTTCCACCTTCTGTATCCCACAATGACCTTGGGTCCATACTCCCAGAGGGATAAAGAATAGGAAAACTGTCAGGGGAGGGGATCGTATACGGAGATCTGGTGTTGGGAATTGTGTGGAGTTGTACCCTTCTTATCCTATGGTTTTGTTAGTCTCTTTTTTAAAATAAATAAAAGATAATAAAAAAGAAGAGGTAGATGAGTTTGTCATTGTAGAAATAGAGGTTGGGGAGGTGGCTGAGTAGTAGACCATGAGCCTTGCATGTGTGGGGTCTTTAGTTTGATGTCCATTGCCTCAGAAAGTATTGGATCAGTGCTCAAGTCTTTCTATCTCTGTATCTCCAAATAAAAATCCTATGGAATCTGATGACTAACTGAGTATGCCAGATATGGAAGAAAAGCCAATAGAGACTTTGCAGTGATACTCCTTCCTATGTTTGTCAACCTTTACTTTAGTTTGCCTTTTAGTTCTCAAGAGCATGGGCTGGAATTTACTGTGTAAACTTAGTTTAGTAAAAAAACTACATGTGGTTTCTTTTATGGTCATACTCCAGAGCTGTACAATAAAAGAGAACATATATAAAAATCGGAAGACAGAAGTAAAACAGCAGACACTGTTACTCCCTGAAGGTCATTGTGGTCAGTTTTGGAAATAGGCACAGAGGTTTCAGTTCATCCAGTTCTTTGTCATGAAAACCAGCAGTGCCAGAATCATCTCCATGTCTCTGAGGCAAGAGGCTCTGAGAGGTGGTGCTTCCCACCTTCATGCAGTACTTCTCTGAAAGTTCACTTTGGTGATCTTCCATGCTTGATTTTTCAGGTTTTCTATGATGCCTATTCTGATCCTTTAAATACACGAAAATAAATAGCAAAAATAGCCAAAAATGGCTGCCTCACGCAGTAACCTTTCCTGCGTCTAAACACCAAAGTGAAGCACCAGCAAAAGAGGTGAAGCGCCGGCAAGAGAGAGAGGTGCGGAAGAAGAAGGGATTTTATAGGAGTAGCTTTCGGGAGAATGGGAAGGGGGAGGAGTAACCATAGCACTCCAGGATAGGATAATAACTGTCGTGAGAATGGGAGGGGGGAGGAGTAACCAAAGCACTCCAAATATCCCTGGAAATATACAATGCCCTGAGGGCACAAAATGGTGGAACAGGCACTCCAAGAATGTCCCAACTCTCGAGGGAACTAGCAGTAGACTGAGGGGACAACATGGCAGATGTGACTGCATCTGCACAATTTCCTGGCACTCCTGGATTTTCACTTTCCCATATTCTCACATAATTGCATTTTTTCCCCAAAATAGTTTTATCAGGCAAACGATGATTCTCATCTCTCCATGATAGCTGTCCATATACTATTTCCATTACCAGCTTAATTCCTCCTTCACCATCATGCCTCCAATGTCCTCTTAGCCCTCACTTTCAGTGTCCTTCAGTTGCCTTACAGACCACACCTAGTCTAATTTTTACCCTACAGTACCTTCATGAAAGTTTATAAGACTGTAGATGGGAACAGGTGATGGTGCGCCTGGTTAAGTACTCACATTACAGTGTGAGTGAGCCCAATTTCAAGGCCCTGGTCCCTCCCTACAGAGGAAAAGCTTCATGAGTGGTGAAGCAGGGATATAGATTTCTCTCTGTCTCTTTCTTCTCTATCTCCCTCTCCCCTCTCAGTTTCTCTTTTTTTGTCCAATAATAAAATTGTACAAACAAAGATATGTTTGAGGCTGAGTGGTGGCATACCTGATCTCTTACCATGCACAAGGACCCAGATTTAAGCCCCTGCTCCCCACCTGTAACAGGGAAGCTTCACAAGCAGTGAAGCAGTACTTTGGTCGTCTCTCTGTCTCTCTCCCTTTCTTCTTTTCTCTCCCCTTTCCTTATCAATTCTCTCTGTCCTATCAAGTGAAAAATGAATTTTTAAAAAGACATAAAAAAGACTGTAGGAGGCCAGGTGGTGGTGCACCTGGTTGAGCACACATGTTACAGTGTGGAAGGACTCAGGTTCGAGCCCCTGGCCCCCACCTGCAGGGGGGAAGCTTCATCAGTGATGAAGCAGTGTCTCTCTGTGTCTCTCTGGCTCTCTCCCTCTCTATCACCCCCTTCCCTCTCAATTTCTGACTGTGAAAAAATTTTTAAAAAGAAGACTGTAGATGCATCATAACCTAGGATATTTCCTCAGACTTCACAGATGAATACTCTGGTGTTGAATTAATACATGGATGAAACACATTGAATTATGCATTCAAGATGCTCGTTATAGCCCAGACACAAGATCCATGTATAATCACTTAATTGCTTAATTTAATAGTTACACTGCATGTAAAATGTGAAAATAGATCATTTAAATCAGTAGCATATTTTTATGAGGCCAGGGAACTGAACCAGGTTGAATTCATGAAATCCTGAATTCAATTCTGGATCTACATAAAAACAAAAACAAGAACAAAACTGGGCCTGGCCGGTGATGTTACTGGTTAAGGACAAATGTTACAATGTGTAAGGACCCAGGTTCCAGCCCCCAGTCCCCACCTGTAGAGAGAAAGCTTTGCTAATAGTGAAGCAGCGTTGTAGGTGTCTCTCTGTCTCTCTCCTTCTCTGTCATCCCCTTCCCTCTTGATTTTCGGCCTTCTCTATCCAATAAATAAATAAAGGTAATACAAAATTTTAAAAACTCAAGTAGAACTTTATAAATGGCGGAACTACCTTGATAAGCCTTTTACTGGAGCAGCATAGGATTATAATATTATGTAAGTTTTGTGTGTTCATGGATAGAAACCAACACCTAGTATTTGTTTAATTTTTATGTCCCTTATTCCTTAACAGTCATAGTAAATCTACTGTCAATGGAACCCTGATATAAAGTCCCTAAGATCTAAGAAATTTGGCTTTCACTTACCCCTGAGAATTTCTGGTGTGATTTGCTTTGGGAGATGAACTCATACTAGTGTTTCTTCCCCTTAAGTAGAGATAGTTCATAATGCCATTTATACAGAACCAAATAAAGATGTTTGTTTGAGGCTTTTGATGATTCTTCTCTCCTTTGACTCAGGAGACCAAAACAAATGAAATGATGTACCCAATGACTAAGCTATACTATAAGAAAAAGGGAGAGGAGAAAAAATGTTCCCAGAAAAGGGAACAGAATGTCCAGAGATCCAATTCATCCTTGCCTATAATATTCTTGTTGTGGAAACCAGATGAGATAATGAGTGTAAAGGCACTCAGTAAATGCCATAAGGCTGTGTAGATAGAGAGACAATTGATTTTACTTTTGCTTTCTGCTTTTCAGTAAGGCTCTGGGATCTTAAGTTCACTTCTGTACTCCAGCTACCAGGCAAGTAGAATTTCAAAGAACATAATGATGTGTTTTATGCCTGTAGGGCCTGGAGTATTTGGCTCAGGGAAAACCATTGTGTGCTCTGGAGCCACTAGGAAAAAGGAACTGAAAGTGCCCACAGATCAGTTTGCTCTCCTTTCCTGCCAGGGCTTTTCTGGAATAGACCTCTCCTTGCAACCTGAAAATTACTTCATCTTCTTGCCTCACCCTCTTAATTTGCTTTTCTTCCTTGGTCCCTAGAACAAGGCAGGGAGGAACGCTACTGAAGAATTTTGACTCCAACACTTACCGTGTTGATGTGGACTAGTGATTTCATCTCTCTGTACCTCAATTTCTAAACCTGCAAAACAGAGACGATATTTATATCTAAGTGTTGTTGTGAGTGCGTTATATGCATTTAGCCTTTTTTTTTTTTCACCAGAATACTGTTCAGCTCTGGTTTATGGTGGTTCAAGGGACTGAAACTTGGGACCTCAGTCGTTTTTTTTTTTTTTTTTTTGCATAACTGTTATGTGATCTCCTCTGCCCTATTCATGTAATCTTTAAAGCAGGGTGATCACTGACTGTTAGCAGACATTGCAACAAAAATTTTAATTCGAGGGGCATAGAGACAGGAAGGGCATAGAAGGAGAGAGGGAAAGAGGGAGGAGGGTGGAGAATAGTACCAAAACTTTCAATTCAGTAGGGGCCAGGATCAAATCTGGTTCATGCACATGAAAAAGCAGTATACTACCCAAGT
Source organism: Erinaceus europaeus (assembly GCF_950295315.1). Classification (NCBI taxonomy): domain Eukaryota; kingdom Metazoa; phylum Chordata; class Mammalia; order Eulipotyphla; family Erinaceidae; genus Erinaceus; species Erinaceus europaeus. Next base: position 55,362,555 of record NC_080163.1, on the reverse strand, counting down.
AAACTATTTCACTAATCCTAAATATATTAGTTCTGAATATTGCTGGAGAGAAGACATCAAATTGAAGCCTCCTCGATATTCAATCCAAATGTGATATCTTCCATAAGCTTGATTTCCAGCATTTCCTTCATGGGGAAATCAGATGACTCAGCAATTCACTGGTAGTAAGAGCACTTACCAATTCCATGTAAAGATAAGTTGGTCAGTTCATTTACTGAAATCATGGTAACTGTGAAGTGGGAAGGACCCAGTATTTATCCACCACTACCATCCCGCTTTTTACCTTTTTTCACATGCCTCCCTGTGCCAGCTGCATTTCTTTCCCTCTTACTCACCTACTGATTGGCTACTCTGCACTTTGCCTTCTGCCCCCAGCTCACTACCCAAGACTGGCTTTCCAAAGGTGATCAAACCGCTTCCTTCTTTTTAAATACATATAATATTTCTTTGCCAGTTGTACACTTCTATTTTCCTGAGATTATCCTCTTTGCAGGCTTCCAGAAAGCCATACTTTTCCTTTGCAGGCATCTTCTTTGCTACCACTTTGACTACTTCCTAGTCCCTTGTCGTTTTGATGCTTTTCAGTCTTAATCTTTTGCCCAGATCAGGAGGAAATATTACTTTGTTTAGAGAGTTTTTCATTGTTTTAAATTCTGGGCTAGGTCTTCTCCCTGGTGGGAGCTATGAGTTTATTTCATAGCCCTGTCCCCTTTCTTGTGACAGATTTAGTTCCTGTGCTTTGGAGTCAGGCTGTTAGTATCTGAATTCCCACTCTATCAATTAGACTCTGCTGTGTAGCGTCAGCCTGCCTCAGTTGCCTTAAAGTAGGTGGTCACCTACTTTAGATATTTTCATGTTCCTTATTTAAATTAGGATGGGATGACTTATAATTCATGATTCATATAATTAATCAGCTAAGATCTATATTCCTTTTTAAAATATATATTATATTAATCAAAGCAAGAAATCTTAATGGAGAGAGAGGGAGAGAGAGAGAGAGAGAAAGAGAGAGACTGAGGCCAAAGCACTGCTCAGCTCTGGTTTATGGTAGTGTAAGGAATTAAACCTGGGACTTTGGAGTCTTGAAAGAAGCATTTTATTTATTTATTTATTTGTTTGTTTTTACCAGAGCACTGCTCAGCTCTGGCCTATGGTGGTGTGGGGAATTGAACCTGGGACTTTGGAGCCTCAGGCATGAGTGAGTCTTTTCATAACCATTATATTCTCTACCCCTACCCTGGGACTATGGAGTCTTAAGTGTGAAAATCCTTTTGTATAAACATTATGTTGTCTCTCTCACCTACATATGTATTTCTTATTTATTTATTTGTTTATTTACTTACGTATTTATTTTGCCACAGGGATTATCACTGGGGCTTGGTGCTGGTGCTACAAACCCACAGCTCCTGGTGGCTATATATATATATATATATATATATATATATATATATATTCATTTTACTTTATTTTTATTTGACAGGACTGAGAGTGGTGGGGAGATAGAGAGGGAGAGGGAAAGATAGACTTGCAGCCTTGCTCATGAAGTGTCCTCCCTGCAGGTGGGGAGGAGGGGCTCAAACCCAGATCCTTGCTCATGGTGATATATGTGCTTAGGCCAGTGTGCCACCTCCTGACCCCTTACATTTCTTATTTGAGCTTCACTGTCTGAGGGCAGTGACTATGTCCACTGCCTAATGCTGGATATCTGTTATACGTGTCTCACTGTGATGTGCCACAGAGGAAAATATGACAAAATAGGCAATGGTGTCACAAAAGAGAAAGAGAACAGACTCATGTAATCTTGATGCCACAGAGAAAAACTAGTCTGATGTCTGGCTGTGGTGACAGTCCTTTCCCCCGGTGTCTGTGACAGACTCATAGTAGTTCCCCTTTCTAGGGTTATAATTCCACACTGAGCCAGAAATGGTTTACTTGCCAACAGCAATGGAGATGTGGAGAGAGAGAGAGAGAGAGAGAGAGAGAGAGAGAGAGAGAGAGAGAACAGGCTAAAAAAGACCACTGAAGCCTTGGAGGCTGTTGCCAAGGCGGGTTGATAAAAAGAAGAAAAAATAAGTGCTGGACTCACCCTGTGTCTCTTTCCCTAAAAGAGAAACTGAATTCTTTGGAGGGGAGAGGACTTGCCAGGTCATATTGTCTAAAGCACAAATACTGCATTGGCTCCAGCCACCTCCCATTCCATGCTTCATCTGTAGTATTCACAGAAAAGAGACCCATTTAGCTAAGTAAAACACCCAGTGAAAGCCTCCCTCCTGTTCTCTCAAGCAGAAGATGGTGCAACTGGCAGGGAGTGCTCTGCAAGGATACACTCAAGGCCCTCAGTGAAACTCTCTGGCTAGACACTGCGAATCAGAATGAAGTGTCTTTGATTTCTTGTGCCAGTGTTCCTTCTGCACACCACGTTGCATGTTTAAACCCTGAGGGGGCCTTCTGTTTAGTTCACTCTGAGAACCCTTCCCTTCTAATGAGTGAATGTTTGCCTTTGTTCTTTTGTTTATGTTCCCCAGACAATCAACAGTTCCTGAGAGTTGCAGGCCTCCTAGATGTGGAAGAGGGGAAATTTCAGGACAGTTCCTGAGCATCTGAGCCTTCAAAGCCTAATGCAAGGCCAACAAACAGGCTCCAGAATAAAGGGGCTGGGGCCGGGGATGCTTATGAGTCAGGGGGGTCTCCTGGAGATGGAATGCCTGGCTTCCAGTCAGCGTCATTGCCTGATCTGCCTGCACAAGACAG